>NW_026999337.1:2819658-3033908 GCF_037126465.1 Ornithodoros turicata | reverse complement strand
CGCTCACCTCGTTGTCAGCCATCTTGTCCAGCACGTGTCTTCTGTTTTGCACAAACTTTGAACCACCACGTGGTGAACGCGGAGGCCCGTCGCGTGTGAAAATGAGGAAAAAGAAGTAGCGCGAGCCATTTGTAAACTCAGGAGACAGAAAATCCCGGTTTGACTTGAACACCCCTCGTATTAAAAACATAAAACTACATACACAACTACACACACAAACACGCTCCATGAAAAGATGGCGAAGAAGCCAGCGAGCTGGTGAAGTTGATGCGTAATATAAAACCCCGAGACTAAACAGGAAGGAACAGACACAACACAAAGTCTCAAACACAGCTGAAAACTTTACTTCACAGACCACAGGTACATACACCAACAGAGGGAAAGGAAAACTCACACTAGAGGACAAAATAAGAGGTCAGTTCGGGAGAACGAGCAGTGTGCCCAAGGCCAGACCGAAGATTACGGAAGGGTTGCTGACACAGTTCCAACAAGAGGTTATACAATGGGTCTCTCTCAAAGGCCTTCTGCAAGGGTCCATTTGAAAAGCAGCTGAGGTCGAACGTCATTTGGCATGGCTATTCGATAGTCCAAGCAATCAGTACAAAAAAGCGGCACAGATTTAATTCCAATCGGCGGTGTAGTTAATTGGAAAATTAAAATCAAATATTACGGGCAACACTGTATTTGGTATTCGGAAGGGGTCGGTACTAGCTGCCGCGTACGGCGGCAACCATGTTGCATGCGTACGTCATTGGGCTCGACATAACAATCCACAACAATCCAATCCACCATAGAATCTGTCCCTGCAATCCAGACAAGAATCCACATGTGCGCATAAACAAAGTGGAGGAATACTGAGCAGCTGAAATGTGGCAGTCGTTGAAAAAGCCAGACAGTGTCCAGATTTTCTTTTTTGTCCACTGTGTGTTTCATCCTCAGAACCATTATTGCTTTCCGTCGTGGTAATCAATATGTGATTTCTCGCCACTGCGGTTGCGGTAACTACAAAGAAATAGGAACAGATTTCAAGTGTCTGTGCTGTTGAGGGTTTCCAGAAATCGTTGTGAAGCGGCCCATAAACTTGCAATACCGGCCCTCCGTCTGTGGATATTAACGTCATATAAAACAGTGTGTGCAGCCTGAACTCATACGCTATAAATCGTGGCTGGACTGCACATGTGATGTACAGGTTGAGGTCATAGTCCTGAATTTGTGCGGTGTACGTTTTGAAAGTCACTTTGCCTTTCTCGTACTTAAACCGCTTCAACTCAACAATTTTGTGGAAGTGTTGCATTACTTCTAGCCACAGCAGCTAGGCAGCGAGGGTGCAGTATGTAGAAAATACAGCAATTTGGTACTTGAACATGTGTAGTGAATCACAAACTTCAGCACAACAGCAATAAAAAGCAAAATGTGACAAGACAGTTAATAAAGAAACGGCAAGAAGTTTATTTGGTTGAGCATTCATTAACAAAAGTAAATATAAAAAATTGAAACTGGATCAATCAATGATCCCATGATGCGACTACACCGTTGTCATCTCAGAGGGTGTACCTCACAAGCTTATAGGTGATGTCCAAGAATCAGGCACTTCCCGGACTTTTCGTGAGAGTTGAGGATGCATATTCCCCCCCTCCCAAGGACAATAGTGGTATCTCTCCACCATGGCAACGCATCCAGTGAAGGGTAGCTTTTCCATGGTCTTAAGGATCCAAACAATCATTTCCCCACAGTACAATGTTCCACTGAAAAATCCCCACATATGCTTTATTTATGCATTTATCGAAGTACATCTGCTCATCACAGTCACAGGGAATCTGCATTACAGGAAATCATTACATAACATATAAATAGGTTTCTAATAGGTTTATAAATAATTTGACGTATGACGAGGGTATACGCAGCTCAGGGCTGTGGAAATACAATATTGAAAAAGTTAATGTACGAAGGATAATTCAAATGCTTCTCCCCAGTCATGAACATCAGACATTGCACAACGAGAGGTTTAAACAATAGAGGGTATGCAAAACAAAGGGGCTGGCAGCTGCCATCTTTGCAATGTTTCCTCACCCACCATAACGTGATCTGAGTCATTGACAAGACAGGTTTCTGTGACTTAAAAAAATGTCTTTCTATTGTCGTATAAACAGAAAACAGTCTAAGGAGAACTTCGTTGAACACAAGAAAGTCCAGATGAAAAAGTCAGGCAGCTCGGACGAATTCAAACAACTCGAACAAAAGTGATACGGACAGGAGGAATAGGACCTGGGTCTTCCAATCTTCGGCCAGATACGCTAACAGTCACACTACATCAGCATCCGCTTACATGTTTTATGTTGTCCCTAATTGTGGTCTGCCTCAGCCGTATCCCAAACCAATCACAATTAGGAGAAGATTGACACGTAAGGGGAGTCAGCCCATTTGTGTGGCGACATGCTACGTGTGCTGCAAGGTAGGACTGGGAAACTGAATAGTGGGTACACCATTACAATTCTGAAAAACAGGATCCCAAATTGCGGAAAGTACACCACATCCTATAAGAAGTAAGGTTTATTTACACATGAAGCAGTCTCATTTTCTGCATAGCAATGCCTAGTAGAGTTAGAAAGCACATTCTGAAAACCTGCAACGACCGAGGCTGTCTAAGTAATGTCACGATCTATCAAGACCTATACTATTGAGGTGTAATAATTCCAGTGGTAGAAATTTTTATAGAGAGCTAAATTTGTGCCACTGTAAACTATGGTTCCGTGATACCTTTTACAGCATTCTATGTGTAAATAGTCTGTTGCATATCTGTCTCCTTGTCCTTTCATGAATGTTGCAGTTGCTGAATGCTTGTTCGTCCTAATGCAATAGACACCTCAACACATTTACGCTTGAACATTAGACAATTGATGTTCTGATGCTGGAACACATAGAAACGACAAATACGTACAAAGCCTCAAGTGCCTAAGGAATTAATGATGAAAGATGGAAGTCACTGAAAAGACTATCCAGCTGTAGGACTCGAACCCACAACCGATAATCTAGAAGATGTGGGTTCGGGTCCTACAGCTGGCTAATCTTTTAATCTAATCTAATACGCAGTACAGCCAAGCTTTACAGAGTACAGCCAATCTTTGCTATTTGAGCACGGTGGGGGTCACTCTCTCTCTCTATACAGCCTAAAAGCAAAGAAACCACACATCCTTTGTCAGTATATGGGGTGGGGAAACCCTCTCTCTTTTTCACATTCTTTCCTCCAAAGGGAAATATTCTTAGGACCGGTGCGCAGAGGCGAAATTTTTTATTGATCAACTATCGCAAATAGGCATTGGAATTATTCGATTCTCAACAACACAATAAGAATTCTATCAACAAACAAACAATAGCACGCAAAAAAAGATAAAAAATCTAAGAATAGACTTTTATGCCAGTGCAAGCCGGTTTTAGAGAAACATTATCTAAGCAAACGAGAAATATTATCGGCGCAAACAATACTCAATCAAAATGAGAAACGTTGCATTTAATGTATTTCAAATCAGACACTATTATGCATACATTATTCTCAACTCACAAAATATCAATCGGGTGAATATTTGAAGCAAAGAGAGAAAGTCAAATTTATTCAATCATAGAAACAATACTCATTCGAAAACGAGAATCAAATTTAATTACATCATTTTATGATAACTTTGCAATAATAATTTCTACACGCAGAAGCCACAAACAATAAACTCACCTGAATTGCAAATTAATGTAAAAGTTTTCTACAGCGAATATCAATGCACACAACTTAAAAATACTTTCCCAAATGAAAATTTAAACAAAAAATGATCTTTAGTATGGAGTTTGCGTTTTGCCTCATTATGAGCTGAAAACTTCTAAAATTAAAGTATGCCCTTGTATTATGTATGCCCCCCCAGGTGTATGTATGTATTAAAGTATGCCCCCCCCCCAGTTGTAGTGCCCGGTATGCTTTGACATTATGACCAGGCTGAAAGTTTTTCAGTATGGCTAAGGAAAACCTCAGGTACATTTTGTGAATTGGATCTACGTTTATGTGTGATCTGTGCTGTGTGCGTTGGTTAAGTTTGCAAAAGGAATATTTGCTTATTATAAATAAGATTACATATCTTCCATTGTGTTTATGCATAGTGCTCATCTTCATTGTACAGTGGTTACACATTTTTGATGACAGGTGTGTGATTCGATTCCCCCAAAATCGGATTGCGTTTGTGTGCCGCGTGTTACGATGATTAGACCGTAGACTCCGCCTGCACGTCATGCTTGCAAAATCCTTCGGATGGCGATGTTGTACAGAGTGTAGTCGCGTAAAACCCCTCTGATTGTCAGCCCTTTTTCCATGCGAGGATCCTTGTACACAGTGCGGAATATTCGATTCATTAGCAATCGTTGTGTTCAATCTAAGCATACTAAATATAAGCTGTTTTCGTTGGGATGCGCAGAATTCATTACATTGATGACAAAGATTACATTTATTATTTCAGTTATGCACTTGTTTATTTCGATAACTTACGCAGTTCTATTCCAAACTCCGTAGTTTTCGTTTCTTGTCTTGATTGACGAATGCACAAGACATCAAATAGTTTAGTCTTATTATTGGGCGCTTGAATCCAGTATTGATTAATGCAGGCGATATGTTGTCGCCGTATTTGTATTGCTTCAGCAACTTGCATTTTGTCGCGACGAACTTGCACAATCTCTTATTGATGTTTCCTTTAATTGTATGAAGATCCTTGAATGGCGTACAAGAGAGTATTAGACGAAAATCGTCCGGTGGTCCACCGCAATTGATATGTTCGTTGAGTTTCAATAAGTGATGGTACATCAGACCTTGTACGACAATATTGAACTTCTGCTGATTCGACATCATTGCAAGAACTGGTAGTAGAAAACAATTGTGTAGACGCTGTAGTGGAACATATCACGTGATGAGATTTTTTTATGTACTTTCCATTTCAACTGTTAGGTGTAATATCAACAAATCCGTAATGAATCGTGCGGTATAGACTGCTTGTATATGATAATTTGATATGATCGCTTGTTTGATTAACGCAATGCCCATTGCAATGATTACAACTGCATCTGGTCTAGTGAATTTCAATTCTTCGTTAGCAAACCTCAAAAACTCCACCATCAATCCCAGTGGCCCTTCCGATGTTGACGTGCAAATATTTTTATAACTATTGTAGATTCGGGATACAAATTCTTGCAACTTCAATTCCATAATTTGTACCATATCTCCGAATACGACCATGTCTAGGACGTATTGGAATGCTGTGATAATAGAATCATTTCGCAGCTCTTCTTTTTCGAAGCAGCTTTGTATCATGTCCTCCCATGACCTATGGTATCGAGTGGTATAGTATTCATCCATCGACCTATGGTATAGTATTCATCTCTCCGCTGAAACTTCCTGTTTTGTTCTATTTTCTTGTGTGATTCTACACTTAATTAAATCATAAAATAAAATAAATCATATAATAAATCAAATAAATAACCATAAATAAAATTGTGCTCATTATATTCAGGTTTAGAATGTTAATAATATCCCGCTGTGAGAATTATGAAAAATGATTTACAAAAGATGCGGTTTGTAAGGAAAAACGTGTGCTTCCATTGTCTCTGCTGTGTACAGTCCATCCCTCCCTATGTTGACTTGGGTGGGGGCGAGTTTGTGGCTTTCAACTACATTGTGTGCCAAGACCATGGGAGAATTCCCCTACTCCCCGAGGGCTGAACATTGACGAAAATGTATGGGAACTGTATCGTTAGCGGCTTCCCTCTCTTTTCGAATACACTAGTGTGTCCTGATTGAAAAAGACATGTTTATTTTGTGTATTCGCGCTGCTTGTTTAGAAAATGTTTGCCTGAATTAATTACTGCTGTGACTTTGTTTCAGATGATCACTCGATTGATATAAATAGAAATATTCTACTAGTTGAGACGGTATTTTTGAGCTGTGTGTGTTGATTTCCTCTGTAGAAAACTTTTACATTAATTTGCATTTCAGATGTGATGTTTGTTTGTGCCTTCTGCGTGTAGAAATTACTGCTGCAAAGTTATCATAAAAAATGATGTAATTAAATTTGATTCTCGTTTTCGAATGGGTATTGTTTCTATCGTTGAATAAACTTGACTTTCTCTCTTTGCTTCAGATGTTCGCTCGATTGATACTTTGTGAGTTGGGAATTATGTATGCATGATAGTTGGTGTCTGTTGATTCCTTGATTGATTAACAATAATGTGCAATATGTTAAATTTGCAACGTTTCCCGATTTCATTGAGTATTGGTTCTGCCGATGGTAGCATAATATTTCTCGCTTGCTTACATAACGTTTGTCTAAAACCAAATACTTGCTACTGTTTGTTATGATAAAATTCTTATTGTGTTGTTGAGAATTGCATAATGCCAACGTCTATTTGTGATAGTTGATCAATAAAAAATTTCGCTTCTGTGCAAACTTGACCAGTCCTAAGAATATTCCCCTTTGGAGGAAAGAATGTGAAAGAGAGAGAGAGTCCCCCACTCCATAGATTGTCAAAGGACGTGAGGTTTCTTCGCTTTGGGCTGTATAGAGGGAGAGCGTGACTCCCACCAGGCTCAAGTAGCAAATATAGCTGGCTTGGCTGTATTGTGTGTTGGATACCTACGTCAAGGTAACGTTTATAGTGCCTGAGTAGGATGAAAATTGTATATTGTTCGACTAGATTAGGTCGCAAGGATGATTTTATGATAGTTCGAAAGATAAATTATTTCCATTTCAAGTTATTAAATTTGTAATGTTTCTTGTTTTGATAGTTTGTTTCCCTATTATTTTCCTGCATGTGTCTGTTGTTCACACGTTAGCAGATACGCCGTTTAGAGTGTTTCTCTGCTATTCAGCGTTAGCTCTGTGATAGTCACAGTATTAAATTTTTAACGCTTCTCGTTTTGATAGATTGTGTCGCTATTATTTTAATGCATGTATCTATTGTTGACGTGTTGGATGATGCATGGGTTTGGCTCTCTACTAGTGCTAGCTGTTGATCGTGTTTCTCGTTATTTCCTTGCATGTGTGCTATTCACGTCATAAGAAATTGATTAATTGTGTAGTGTTGGAATATTCAACTTAGCTTCCCATATTCTTTATTATGTGTATTGTGTTTCTTCTGTTTCATGTTTTATTTTCTTGAGTTTTTCTCCTTCGCACAGAGTCACAACAAAATTCCTGCCACTATTGGCTTTAAAGGGTCTCTGACCAAAACCTGGTCAATGTCTCTGTGTGTATGGATAACGAACCTGCATGGTGCCTCCAAGTTACAACTGAAACGTTTCGTCTCTGCGGAGCCGCCAACTATTCCAAACAAGGAGCCGAAAAACGGTTTCGATTTCTGCCCTCAACTCGTGCGATCAGCGCAAAACGTGTGTATGACGTCAAACGCCCGCGACGTTTATTGGTGGAAAGTCCACACCGGAAGTTCGGGTGGTTTCCGCAACTTCCGTATTGCTGGGCGCTTTTTCAATACGGACGTGAAAGCACAGCGGAGTCGACAAGTCAGCTTTTCAGCTACCTTTCAGCAGCTGAGAGGGACCTGCTACGTGCAGCAGAGTTTGGAGGCCTTGCTTTTGAAATGTTGAGCCGCGAATCGACTTCAGCATGAAGAAGAAGTTCCAACGACAGACTGTTAGAGGAGCTTTCAGCATCCATCATGATGAAGCGCCCATGAACAGTATGGCATGGCAACTATAACACAGGACATGGACAACAAGTGAAAAAGCAGCAGTCCTATTCACTCATCGTTTGTGTCTTGTGTTGCAGCTTTGGGATGGACAGGATTGCTGACAATCGGTGAAACTAAGTCATCTTTAGGTGAAGTAGCATTGATGTCTATTAGTACCAATTCGTGACGTGTATTGTTCTGAGATGCCAAAAAATCTGTTCAGTGCAATCAACAGAACGCAAAAAAGAACGCCGCCGAAGCCCATGGGGCACCCAGAACTGATGTAAATTCGTCCATATTTTATGTGCTCATGATATATTTACGTTTATTCATTTTGCATCTAGGTGGGAAGAAGAAGACACCGCGACAGCGAAGATTTCTCCGAGTCGGATGTTTCAGACTCTGAATGTATTGTGTCAGCTGCTGAAGTAAAGAAGGCTAATGAACAGGCCACATACTGGCAGCAGCTTTGTGAAAAGAAAGAGGAGGAAATATCACATCTTCCTTCCTGGCTTCTGTACATATTCCAGGCTAGCAGCACAGGCTGGCTCTCCTGCAGAGCCACAACAGCAGTTCACAATAGAAACCGATGCTGAAACCTGGCTCGGCTTCAATAAACTACTTGCAGGTGGGTTCCGAAGGAACCTCGGAATCGATTCCTGGTTCCATAACCACCTTGCAAGTGGATCTATTTGAAAACGGAAACGTGTTTCTAACTGGAAAGCAATTCCTAGCTGGAAATACATTCCAAGCTAGGAATCAATTCCTGGTTCCATAACCGACTTGCAAGCGGATCCACTTAGGGATTTTTTTCACCTGGGTTCCTTTTGTGTGCAAAGTGCGCACCCAGTTAGAGGAGGATGTAGACCTTGAGGAACCAATCTTTGTATCTTCGGCTGCTCAAATAGGCACGTTGTAGTCAAAGATGATGTAACATGAAATGTGGTTCATATAGTTTATTGTAACACTCAGATAATATCTTCATAATATGTCTGCAGAGATTGTTCCAAAATAGCATATGTGATGCAGCGTCATAGAATATTGGGCTTCTGGGAAAAATCATGATTCACCTGATACGGACGGCAGCCTTTGTAACGGTGTCTGACACATTTTTTGCAGCCACTGTTTTAAAATATGCATTAAAAATGCTCCAGCTATGAAAGTATCACGAAGTTCTTCATTTCATTTGTTTACTTTAAAGACGCTTGTGATTTACATAAAGGGGGAGGTTTGTATCCAACAATGACAACTACCAAAATGATGTACACAAAGATACACAAAATTTGTTCACTCACCACAAAGAAATTCATTCGATCTGAAAATGATCATAGCACTTGAAATAAATGCCGATATATTTTGTTCTGATGCTATGTGGGCAGGAAGGTCATTCGAGTTTGACACCATCAGCTGGTGCGGAGAGTAGAGGAATTTTTTTGTTTGTGTAGGTGGAGCAAGTACTTTGTGCGGGTCATCAAGTCTTGGAAGTAACTTGTGAGGGGATTGACAGTAAGTGGGGTGGGGAGGGAGGGTGACCGTAATATAACTTATCAAAGAATGGCAGGCCTGATACCTTATGTGGTAATCAAAGGAGGAAGAAAGGGTTGGGCTTTAATGGCTAAGACGCTGGAAAAAGGATGATAATCACGAGCAACAAACCGTGCGGTTCTGTACAAATTCTACTTTGTCGATTAAGAGATGTTGGGATGGGTTCCAGATTGCAGAGGCATATCCCAGTTCTTTTGAACATGGCAGTTGATGTTCTGAGACTGGAACACATAGAAAGGACAAATACATACAAAGCACCAAGTGTGTAAGAAATGAATGATGAAAGAAGGCAGTCACTGGAAAGGTTAGCCAGTAGTAGGACTTGAAACCACATCTTCTGTATTACCGATCCAGGGCTGTTTCCAATTGAGCTAAGCTAACACGCCTCTCCAGTGACTTCCAAGGGTGCGGATGTACCCTAGGAATCGGTTTATGGGCAGAAGAACATTAGTCACTGTTATTATACAGGCATAGCTCTCTGTCCAGTATGATCACCGCAGAGCACATTTGCAGGAACTCACAGGCACAAAACTTTCATAATAAATATGTAATAGCCTCAAACAGCTATTATATATAATATCTAGGACATGAAACTCCAATAGCAGATGGTCTGGCAGTACAACACAGGTAATCTTGCCATCACTATATATTTCCCAAAATGCTGAAAATAAATCGATAGAATTACTGCAATGAACTGCTCAATTTTTCACCTCAGATATATTTTTAGCACTCTGTCTTTCATGTTTGAAAATATACATGCATCGAACCTGCAGAAGCATGTGCGTGTAAGTAGAGTCACACATCTCATGTGTAACAGGCAGGTCTAATTTGTATTGAGATATGTCAAGTCCTTACGCGTGCTCACCACCTGTAGATTCCTTTAAAGGGAACAAAAAACTTTTTGTTAGTAACAACTTCACGCTATATACCACATTTATAAAAGAAATTGGTCCCGTACCTGACGGACAACTGTCATGACCATTACAGATGTCTTCCTCTCCTCTTCCTTCCACTTCCATGAAGTCGACCCCCTAACATTGTTAAAAAAATGCCATATAAATTTATGAGGATCTCATTTCATAGAAAATTAAATGAGGCTACCAGGCACGAAAGGCATCAGCCTGATGAGGTACCTAGCACCAATACAGTGTGCGATAACTGAGATATTACCACTACGAGCATACAAGAGATCACAACCACATAAATAAAATACACAATTGCATCGAGCTGTGCACATTTTCACACACACACACACACACACACACACACACAAATACATAACAGAGTGACCTGTCCCTAATAAGACTTCAACAAGTTTGTGTAACTCTGATTTGAAACTGGACACATGAAGGCCATTTCCAATCAGCTGAAAAAATTTGTTCGGAAAAGGAACGGTTTCTGCTGATTTCCGTAGTTGGTCCGTAGCAGTGGAACCTTGTAAGGTGGTACAGTGATGGATTTCAAACCGTAATGGCAGGTGTTTGAGATGGCTCTAAAACATCCTGAATTTGCAAGGCAATTTTGTATAAATGTCTGATTTGCAAGTGAACACTTTGTCTACTGTATTTTGCATGTCTTGAAGGAGCTGAGGGGACGGATGGATGGATGGAGGGATGGATGGAGGGATGGAGGGAGGGAGGGACGGACGGACGGACGGATGGATTGTAGTGGCACCCCTGGTGGGCCCTGGTGGGACATGGTAGTCATACACCAAGGCTTTCGTTCTCTCTCTCTCTCTCTCTCTCTTTTTTTGTGCACCGCAATTTTATCGTAGTTGCTCTATATGGTGTTTCCCCAGATTAGACAACAATAGTACAGCTTGGGGTAAACTAAGAATTTCAACTGCGTTTGTTTAGAATCCAGAGCCTTTCTTTACTATGTGCAGTATGCGGCATATTATAAGGAAAGCAAATAGAAGAAAACTTGTACCTGATCCCTGCATTGTATTTCCAACATTTGGTTCCACATCTTGTCCAAGGAAGTTATGAACTACATTGGTGCACACTGCTGTGACAATTAAAATGATACACCTAGATGCGGAATACACAGCTTCATTTTACGTACTGTAGATGTTGCTTACTGCAATGGCATGGCTACATTCTGAACAACACTCGGAATTGTACAGTAACAACAACAACAACAACTTTATTTTCGACCTTGGAGAGTGGGGAGTTTCATCGCCACAGGCGATACTCTACCCCTTTGCTGGATGGAATGGGGGGAATAAAATAACGAGCCCCTTCACAATAACGATCGAAGTCCGATGGTGTCCAGAAATGTCAGAAGAGCTTTGAGCGCAGAGCGTTGCTGGGCTGGATTGGGCCAGGGACTAAGCAATTTCGATAGGGAGAAAGGGCGAGAGTCCAGCTGACGAAGAGACTCGGAGAGTGTGGTTCGGGAAGGTTCGTAGTGAGGGCAATGAAGAAGAATGTGCTCCAGATCCTCAAGAGCACCACAGTGGCAGCAGGTGGGAGAGTCAACTTGCCTCAAGCGGTAACGCCACTGAGCTGTAAAGGCCACATCGAGGCGCATTCGGTGCATTAATGCAGCATCTTGACGAGAGGTGTTTCGTGGCATGCGGAAAGCGAGCGTGGGATCAACTCTGTTCAACATAGAGGGGGGAAGAATGTCGGTTGTCCGTTGGCGGGAAGCCAGGGGTGTCACTAGGCGTCGCAGAATGGAACGGCGGTCTCCTCTCAGCAGAACAATACGGGTCCGTTTCCGATACGAGAGTGCTGCTTCTGCGGCGCTGTCGGCCTGCTCGTTCCCCACGACACCACAGTGGGCTGGAACCCACTGGAGAACTAGCCTGTGGCCTGCGGCGTAGATAGTGTGGTAAGCCATTAGCACGTCTGTGACTAGGGGTGCGGATGGGCCTCGTATGCCGGAATTTTCAATTGCTTGAAGGGCAGATTTGGAGTCTGTAAAGACTGCCCATTCCCGGGGTGGAAAATCAGCGATGTGTTGTAGAAAGAAAAGAATGGCATAGAGTTCCGCAGCTGTGGAGGAGGTTGGATGTGAGAGGCGTCTTCCGTGCACGACGCCTTCGGATGGAATGACGAAGGCTGAGGCGGACTTGTTGTTTCGGGATGAGCCATCAGTATATGCTGCCGTAAACGTAGAAAACTTCGCGTCTACCAGAGCATGAAAATGGGCTCGGAGGACTTGAGGGGGGACCTGATCTCTTCTTTCCAGAAGGTTTGGGAGGCGTACAAAAGTGGGCGGTACCGGTAGAGACCAGGGGGCTTCCGGCGGTATAGTGTCCTTAGTTGTAGTGTCCTAGTTAGTGTCGGCGGTATAGTGTCCTTAGTGTCGTTAGGGGTTATAGTGTCCTTAGTATGGGGACCCGGTACGCTTTCACCGCTTCCTTGGCGTGGTAATCGACTCGGACTTGCGCTGGGCTCGGCACATTAAACATCTTGTACAATATATCTTTTGATTTAGTGCGTAAACTTCAATTTTCTTTCATCCTTATTTTTCTTTGTTGCGTAAATGGTCTCCTAACATCTGCATGCCACAACGTAATTCTCACAAGGAGAGTAATCACTATCTAATCACTACTCTGTATAAATTATACAGAAGACACTAACCTCGTCACGTCCAGGTGCAACAGTCTCGGAAGATAGATTCAAGGAGAGCACTGCGGACTGCTGTAGACGGAGGTTCTTTGCACTCAAACTGAGGGGTCCGTCTTATAGTCTGCATTCTTCAAATACGATTGGCAAAATCCGCTGCCAACCATACCTGCCGCTGCGGTTGAACGCCCAGTATCGTATGGAACTGAATGCCCGCCGAGAAATCTCGCTTTGACGACACAATCGAGGCATGTCAAATGAAGTCTGTGTACCTCGATATATTGGTCGTTGTTCCAAAAGATATAAATAAAGAAAACTTGGAAATACACACACTACACTAACGCTGTGAAACAGCGCGCTGGATCCCGAAAGTCGTCGTGGTCGTTGTAGCTCGTAGCCTCGTAGCTAGTTCTTCTTTCCACGGAAGTAGCTAATTGGATTATCGCAGTTATAAAACAGGTCGCAGATTTCGAAGTATATACACACTTTTTATTCCAGACATCGTGACAACAGTATATCGGTGTAAAAATGTCGGTTCTTGCTGAAAGTTGCTGTTGTAGTGCTCGATCACGTGACGGCATTCTGCGCGCTGTTTGCATGGGCGTACGTTTTCTTGGTTCGACGCTAGGTGTGCCAGCGTCGGCGAGAACCGCGATGTTCAAAATTCGAGTTTACGAAAACTACGAGGTGTTGAAACATGCATTTTCGTATGTGAAGTTGCTTTTGTGGATTCCAACGGTAGCCACTGCGGAAAAGTCTCTCCAGCTTCTGGTCAGAGACCCTTTAATAAATATACTTCACCTTGTATTTTTGTGTATGGCTATCCTTTGCATATCTACAGGGTGTCCCGCCGAAAAAGGGCCAGGGGCTAAAAAAAAGATGGAGTGCTGGACACAAATGGAACCAATTGTACGTGTTTAGCAGTTGTGTGGTCTATCCAAAATATTTTTTTCATCGCCCCTTGTTAATTAATTAGCGGTAATTAATTTTCTAACTTTTCAATTATAAAAGCTACGAAGTTGTCTCAATGGGAACATCTGATCTCTTCGGTCGCCTGATACCAAAGCCGTTTTCAGAACAAAAATGCGTTCGATAGATCGTTCACAAAAAATTCGTGAAGGAACACCATTTTTTTCTTTATTTTGTTCATTGCGCATCTTCGAAGACGCGTATTTCCTTCATTCCCAATGTGAGAGAGTGAAAGAGCACAGTGCCGCCTCATGCGTCGAAGATGAGTTTTAACTTGCGGAAACAAAACAAAAAGAAATGTATGGGGGGACTCTATCGCAACTGCCCTTATCTTGGGTTGCTATTTCTGTTTTCTTTTAATCTTTTTCCAGGACGCAAGAGGCGATAGTGTGCTCTTTCGTCGTCTCGTTTTGGGGGTGAAGGAAAGACGCGCCTCTAGAGATGCGCAACGAACAAAATAAAGAAAAAAATGGTGTTCCTTCACGAATTTTTTGTGAACGATCTATCGAACGGATTTTTGTTCTGAAAACGGCTTTGGTATCAGGCGACCGAAATGATCAGATGTTCTCATTGAGACAACTTCGTAGCTTTTATAATTGAAAAGTTAGAAAATTAATTACCGCTAATTAATTAACAAGGGGCGATGAAAAAAATATTTTTGGATAGACCACACAACTGCTAAACACGTACAATTGGTTCCATTTGTGTCGAGCACTCCGTCTTTTTTTTAGCCCCTGGCCCTTTTTCGGTGGGACACCCTGTATACTTGCATGTGAACCGCCCACGGCACGGCTGTTCTCAGGAAAAAATGCCTGTGGAGCTGGCCCAGGTGTGATGGTAGCATCGCCTGGCTGGGATGACAGCATGCATGTCCCAACTTGCATGGAAACCGCCTACCGCGCAGCTGTTGTAGCGGGAAAAAATATGCATGAAGTCGGCCCAAGTGTTGTCAGTGTGCATATCCCTACTTGTGGAAAGTGCCCACGCGCCACCTGAAAAAAAAATGCGAACGAAGTCGGCCCAGGCGGAAAAATCGCCAAAGAAGTCGGCCCAGGGTGAAAAATGCCCAACGATAAGGGCACGCTCACCCCTTCGGCCCGGTGGTAGCCACTCGGACCGCCACCCACCGCGCGTAATTTTGATTGTAATCGTGTTGATTAAAAATATCTTCTTTGATTAAATGTGGTACCCCATTGTAATTCTGATTCATTGAAAACTGGTGTGTATGAACGTTCATATGAAAATATTGTGTATGATGTGTGATACCCCTTCAATGCTATAGCATCATACCTGTAATAAGTATATTCTTTATTATGTGTATTGTATTGTGTTTCTTCTGCTTCAGCTGTTTTGGCTGGGTTTTTCTCCTTCACACAGAGTCATAACATAATTCCCGGCACTAATGACTTTAATAAATATATTTTCACTTGTACTTTTGTGTATGGCTATCCTTTGCATGTCTATATTTGCATGTAAACCACCTACTACACATCTGTTGTATCGGGGAAAAAATTTGCAAGTGAAGGTGTCGGTCCAGGCTGAAAAATGTGGAGGGTAAGCGCGCGTGCAGCCCTCCGGCCACGCGCCGCCCATCAGTAAGCGCGCGAGCAGCCCTCCACTCGGGCGACGCCTGTCGCGCACGGGAAAAAAATCGGGAAAAAAGTGACGCGACGGTGACGCTGCCCTGGTGGCAATGTTTGTGAATTTCATATATGCTATACTACTAATATAAATGAGGATGGTTCAGTACAGACCACGTCAAGAAATGGCGGTTTATTATTTCCCGAAAACATTCGCTGTAGCAGACGTTGATGTCTTCGGTATCTGTAAGAGCGGTGCAACCAGACTCCAACTTAACATACGTGCCACGGCTGTCATAGTGAGAACAAAAAGCCTTCTTTAGCATTTTTAAAATATGTAGCAGAAACATCTGATGACACAAGCTTTTTCATTTAGTTTTATTTGTTTGTTTCACTCCACAAGGCTTACCTTACCGTATCAGGTTACCAGTATAATGACCCGACCATCGGCTCCAAATGGCCGCGCTGTTCTGGGCCATCTTGCACGAATGTTGAACCTATTCCTGAGTGCTGCCCTCAGTAGCAGTGCCAGTGCTAAAAGAAAGAGAAGCGTCGAGGACAGTACCGTATGCAGAAAGCACTACCAAAGCTATAGAGGGCAGCACTGTGAAATGGCCTCAACGTTCGACAAGCGGGCCCATGACTATATTTTAGGTATCTATCCAAGTGGACGACATGATCTTGTAACTAGACCATTGTAACATGAGACCTCGTCTTCACTACAACGCCAACTTACCTGTCATCTATGACGTGCTTACCTGGTCTCAGTGATCACAAAATCATCCACTTTAAGCTTAACATGTCTACTCAACGTCCAGTAAGGCAGAGTAAATTAATTCGGGATTACAAGAATGCTGATTTCAGAACTATCAACAGCTTGCTTGAAGCATGGTCGTCAGACTTTCTTCAAATATGTCACACGCGGTCAGTAAATGAAAACTGGAAAGCGTTCAGAAACTTTGTGGAGTTTCTCATGGAAAAATACATTCCGCAACGCAGAATTTTCTCGCGGTCTGACTCCCCGTGGTTCAACACTCATCTCAAGAGGTTGCGAAATAAGAAAAAAAGGTTATTTCGTGCCGCTAAGCAGTCTGGCAACGCAGAACGTTGGGCCGTATTCTACTACACTGAGCAAAAATATAAAGAGGAAGTTTTAAACGCAAAGAATACTTTCTTCGAGCAAACTCTGCCGACCATGCTAAAAGAGAATCCCAGGAAGTTTTGGAGTGTCTTCAGAGATGGGGGCGAACATGATGTTAAGCTGCAACAACCAAGTGGTGATGATATTCCGCCTGATCAGTGCGCTTCCGTGTTAAATGATCAATTTTCTAAGTCGTTTTCTCACACTGCATCTGTAGATATGTCATATAGCATATCAGTTAACCTTCTTCCAATGGATCCCCTAGTGTTTGACATCGTTGGAATTATTAAGGTAATTGACTTGATAAAACTGTCATCTTCGGCAGGCGTTGATGGAATCAATAGCAAATTTCTTAAAGCAACTTCACTTTCATCCGCCGCTGTACTTTCGACACTTTTTCAACAGTCACTTGAAGAAGGTTGTGTTCCATCCGATTGGAAGCTTGGGAAGGTGATTCCGCTGTACAAATCCGGAGATAGAAGTTCACCCTTGAGTTACAGGCCTATATCGTTGACCAGTGTGCCATGTAAAATTTTCGAACATGTAATATTTTCACACTTAGTCAATCACTTGGAATTTCACTCATTTTTTTTGTCCTCATCAGCATGGATTTCGTAAATTTTTCTCTTGTGCTACGCAACTAGTTTCACTGACTCATGAACTTGCCCTTATCCTTGACCACAGCTCCCAGGTAGACTGCGTCTTTTTAGATTTCGCTAAAGCATTCGATAAAGTTTCTCATCCTCTGCTCCTGTACAAACTAAGCAAACTTAGCATTGATAAGAAAATCTTAGTATGGATTGAACAGTTTCTTTCCTGCCGCGTTCAATTTGTATCTGTCAATAATCATGATTCATCTCACCTTCCGGTTACCTCTGGTGTACCGCAGGGTTCCGTACTTGGTCCTCTGTTATTCCTAATTTATATTAATGATCTACCTGGCTTTGTCAAATCGTCTCTCAGATTGTACGCCGACGACTGCGTTGTGTATCGCGAAATCAAAACAACCGATGACGTTGAACAGCTTCAGTCCGACTTAACAGCGATCTCACTATGGTGTCAGAAATGGTCAATGGAATTAAACATCGCAAAATGTAAACACATGAGAATAACACGTAAACTGTCGCCAGCAGAACCATACTGCATTGATAACGTGCCACTTGAGCAGGTATCTTCTTATAAGTATTTAGGTGTAATCCTGTCTTCAAACCTCTCATGGAAACCACATGTTTGCTACATTATAAATAAGGCCAATCGGATACCTTAAACGTAACTTCTCTCGTGTCCCTAGTAGCCTTAAACTAAACTTGTACAAGTCGCTGATTAGACCCCATCTTGAGTATGCTTCAGCTGTATGGAGCCCTAGTAATCGTACCCTGATTAACACATTGGAGCAAGTGCGGAACCGAGCCGCGCGATTCATTCTCTGCAACTACCATCGAACATCCAGCGTGACACTAATGAAGAATCATTTATCATTACAATCATTACAGTCCCGACGCGACTTTTCTAGCATTTCTCTGTTTCATAAAATTTATGATCACAACATGTCGCTAAAAAACGAACTTCTTTCCTCTGCAGATTATATATCCTTGCGAGTAGATCATTCTCACAAAGTGTTTGTTCCCATAGCTGCAACTAACACACTGGCTGATTCGTTTATCCCGCGCACAGCACGTAGGTGGAACCACCTTCCTTCTTCTGTTTCCAACATCAGCTCTATCACTCATTTCAACAATGCACTTAGCGAATATAGTATTTGATACCTGTTTTGATACATGTGCTTATTTGTCCATGAAACCTGCATTGTGATCAACTGCATTTCTTGTTCTTGTTTTTTGTATAACCATATGTGTATGTCTATTTTCAATATATTACCCACTCCCCTCTGTAATGAAGAACCCTGAGGGTAAATAAATAAATAAATAAATAAACTACTATCTTCACGATGTAGCTTGCCAAGCACCTCTACAGGTGTTCTAATGAGCATGCACGAATATTTTAAAAAGTGAGAGCGCTCTCTGCGATGTAACCAACTAAAATTTGTTCGCAATTGTGTATCACAGTCGCCATAATATTTTTGATTGTGCTCGGTGTCAACTCGAGGTTTCCATTGAATTCGGTGTGAATTCTCAATTCGAGGTGTCAATTCCATAAGCGTAGCTCGCTCTGGGAAACACACGACCGAGGTGTTTCCAACAAGGTGCGGTTCGTGTCGCTTTACTTTCTGGCCTAAAACGAACGACCGAGTAAACAAAATAAAAAAGGAACGAAGACCACCTTCAAAATACGGCCCCAAAGATTAGGTGGAGCAACGTTTGAGAGCGCTGCAATCGCTGCACACAGCTCATTTAGACGTGGTATTTCGCGGGCCCCCATTCTATGGTTGAGAGCGATTGATTTGCGACTGGGAAGATTGGTATTTATTTATGGATCATTCTTTTTCGTAGGTGGTGTAGTACCGGCCTCGGTGGCTCAGTCGGTAGCGTGTTCGAACCCGGCCGAGGACTCCAGCAACTTGGTGGCAGGGTACAAGTTGCTTAGATCTACCGCGAGGGACGTTAAATACGGGGTGCACGTTAAAGAACCCTCAGGTGGGAAAAAGGAATCCACAGACCGACCGCTGTGACATCGCTCATCATCTCAGTTGACGTAAACACCCAATTATTAACTTATTATTATTATATTACGTGGTGTAGTGACAGCGACCGCTTAGTATTTTGTGAACTTTCAATTGCATCGAAAGGGAAACGTGCCCTTTTTCAGCTGTCTGACTTAGGATAATCTTGGATGTAACGGTATCTTCGATGTAAGGTGGTGTGGTTTGGTGTAGGGAAACAATATTATCACGCTGGCCGCCTTTATCGGTTTTGGGTACACAAGCACGTTAGATATGATGGCACGCACGTAAGGGTTGACCGTATACTGAGGCACGTGCAAGGATACAAATTCACTAACACTTGGATAAATGTAAAATATGCTGGTTGCCACGTGCAGATATTCGCGCACTTCAGTGAAACCACAGGTGTTCCACGTGCCAAACGTGTCAGAGTTTATTTGACGGTCCCTGAGCGTACTAAAGGACGAAAAGCTTTTCCGAGCACGCACAACAAATATTGCGAAGTTCGTGGATAGCTGCAAAATTCAGCGAAATTCCGTTACCTCTTTCGGACCCTGTTTCAACGTATGTTTATGACGCTGCGAAAACTGCGCAGCAAACGTGTACTTTTACGCTGAATCCGTCACATGTGGCTCAGGATTCCCGGAAGCGTATTTCCCAAACATGTTGCGCACAGCCAGCGCGGCCTTCCTCCTCGCACGTCGGTTTCACCGAAACCTCACGAGGAACAACACGTGCTTCGAGTGATCCTGTACCAGCTCGATGGCATATGTGTACTGGGGGACGTGCAAGACGTGAACAGACATCGACATCGCTGCAAACTGGCTTTAGACAAACATTATGTAAGCAAGCGAGAAATATTATGCTACCATCGGCGGAAACAATACTCAATCAAATCGGGAAACGTTGCCAATTTAACATATTGCACATTATTGTTAATCAATCAAGAAATTAACAGACACAACTATCATGCATACATAATTCCCAACTCACAAAGTATCAATCGACTGAACATCTGAAGCAAAGAGAGAAAGTCAAGTTTATTCGATGATAGAAACAATACTCATTCGAAAACGAGGAACAAATTTAATGACATCATTTTTGATGATAACTTTGCAACAGTAATTTCTACACGCAGAATCCACAAACAAACATCACATCTGAAATGCAAATTAATGTAAAAGTTTTCTACAGAGGAAATCAACACACACAGCTCAAAAATACCGTCTCAACTAGTAGAATATTTCTATTTATATCAATCGAGTGATCATCTGAAACAAAGTCACAGCAGTAATTAATTCAGGCAAACATTTTCTAAACAAGCAGCGCGAATACACAAAATAAACATGTCTTTTTCAATCAGGACACACTAGTGTATTCGAAAAGAGAGGGAAGCCGCTAACGATACAGTTCCCATACATTTTCGTCAATGTTCAGCCCTCGGGGAGTAGGGGAATTCTCCCATGGTCTTGGCACACAATGTAGTTGAAAGCCACAAACTCGCCCCCACCCAAGTCAACATAGGGAGGGATGGACTGTACACAGCAGAGACAATGGAAGCACACGTTTTTCCTTACAAACCGCATCTTTTGTAAATCATTTTTCGTAATTCTCACAGCGGGATATTATTAACATTCTAAACCTGCATAAAATGAGCGCAAATGTGATTTAATTAAGTGTAGAAGCGCACTAGAAAACAGAGCAAACAAGGAAGTTTCAGCGAGGAGATGGACGGATTTTGTACTCGATACCATACGTCATGGGAGGACATCATAAAAAGCTGCTTCGAAAAAGAAGAGCTGCGAAATTATTCTATTATCACAGCATTTCAATACGTCCTAGACGTGGTCGTATTCGAGATATTTATTTATTTATTTTACCCTCAAGGCCCGTTGGGCATTACAGAGGGGAGTGGGAAAAGAAAATACAAAACAGTAATAAATAACAGTGAACAAAGGTCAGTAAATCAAGATGCTAAATTAAAATGTAACAAATTGATGATGAAGTGTATAATACAAAAGCCAGTGAGTTGTGAGAGTTTATATTAAGATGTACAGGTTGATATGACACTAAGTGGTGTCAAAAAAGGAACATAATGCAGAGCGAAATCGGGAGTGATCGCGAATGTGTATGATGTCACTAGGAAGGTGGTTCCACTCAGCAGATGTGCGGGGGACGAAAGACTGCAGGCACCTGTTGGTGTGGTATGACGTTAGGCCTATCTTATGTTGATGATCAATCCGAGATGAAATGTAAGTGGGCGGAGGTACAAGTTCACCACGCAAACCAGGCAGGTCATAGTAAAGTTTGTGAAGTAAAGATAAACGAAAAATTTTACGACGTGAAGCAAGGTAAGGTAAGGCAAGAGTGTTCTTTATCGTACTAATACTCGCTGTGCGAGAATAATTACCAGTAATGAAACGCGCAGAATTGTTTTGGACAAGTTCGATTGCATTAATTAGTGTCGCTGAGCTAGGATCCCATATGGTGGCGGAGTATTCTAATTTTGAACGCAGAAGAGATTTATAGAGCAATGTTTTTAGGGATAGGGGGGCTGAAGAGAAGTTGCGACGAAGGTAGCCTAACATGCGGTTTGCGTTGTTAATTATGCTCTTTATGTGAAACGACCAGGATAGAGTTGAAGTTATATGAAGACCAAGGTACTTGTATGATGAAACATTTTCAAGAGTAATATCGTTAAGATAATAAGTAGAAGGAGGCAACATATTTGTTCGAGATATACGCAAGACTTTACATTTAGTAATATTTAATTGCATTAACCAAGTGTCACACCATTCAGAGATAGCAGTTAAATCTTGTTGCAACAAAAAAATATCGTTAGGATTAGTGATTCGACGAAAAATTACACAATCATCCGCGAATAAATGAATGTTACAGGAAACGCAGTTAGGTAGATCGTTGATATAGATTAAAAACAAAAGGGGACCAAGGACGGAACCTTGTGGGACACCTGAGTGGACTGGGCTAGGCGTGGAGTCATAGCCGTTAGCTGTGACGTACTGTGAACGGCTAGACAGGTAATAATGCAACCAAGAGAGAAGATTATGGTCAACATTTAGTTTACTTAGTTTAAGTAATAGAAGTTTATGACATACTTTATCAAAGGCTTTAGAGAAATCGAGAAATATACAGTCAGCAGATGAATTACGATCCAAAATTAGGTGAAGTTTGTGAGTGAAAGAAAGAAGTTGTGTTTCACAGGAAAATTTTTTGCGAAACCCATGTTGTGCGTGAGAGAAAAACGAGTTTGTTTCAAGAAAAGACGCTAAATGTGAGAATAAAACGTGTTCTAACAATTTGCAGGGGATGCTGGTGAGGGAAATAGGACGATAATTAGATGGCGAAGATTTACTCCCGGATTTGTGTATTGGAACCACCTTCACGACTTTCCAATCATTAGGAATTGTATGCGTATTGAGTGACTGCTGGAACAGTTTGGAAAGTATGATTGACGTGTATTGTACAGTGCTCTTCAAAAACTTCGTATTGATTCCATCAAAACCACAGCTTGACGAAACCTTCAGATTACTGATTAGTTTGATGATGCCACAAGGTTCAACGATTATGGGCTCCATTGGAAAATAGTCATATGTTCGTAGGATAGGGAGTGAAGATGTAGTAGTTAGAACAAAATTATTGGAAAAAAACATATTTAGCATGGATGAACACTCGGAGTCCGGCACAAATGATCCATTCGAGTCAGCGAGTGCAATACGACTGATTTTCGCTGGGCTGACCACACGCCAAAATTTGCGGGGGTCGCTGGTAAGCATGGATGGCAAGGAATGTTGGAAAAAATTAGTCTTGGCGAGCTTTAGGGTGGCTAAGTAAGCAGTGTTCGCTTCCTTATATGATTGCCAGTGTGCAGAAGATTGAGAGCGCTTAGCTGCACGATACAGACGCTTCTTACGATTGGACAAACGTTTTAAATTGTTATTGTACCAAGCTGCTCGAGGATTACAGGTGATAATGCGCAAAGGGATATATTTATTGGTTAAGTTATGAACCATAGTTTTAAACATATTCCAATTGCTCTCAATCGATCTGTTGTCAAACCCGCCAAGAAAGCAATCAAGGAAGGAAGACAACTCGTTATTGATCGCGTTGAAGTCGCCTTTGTTATAGTTACGAATTTGTTTCCAAATTTTTAGTGTATTATTTATGGGCACACAAATACTAAAGGAAATAGCTAAGTGGTCACTTATCCCGGGCAAGTAAGTTAAGGGAGAGGTGAGGTCAGGACGCGAGGTCAAAACGAGATCTAAAATGTTAGCAGTGGAATCCGTTACGCGTGTTGGGCAAGTGACAAGCTGAGACAGGGAGAATGTTGAACAAAGGTTAAGGAAATTAGAATGCTCAGAATTATGCGCAAAGGAAGTGGACGTAACGGAAGGCCATGAAATATTTGGATAATTAAAATCACCAAGCAAGAAAACAGATGATGATGCTGATGGATAACAGGTGGCAACAAAACTTAATACGTCGTGAAGTTCGTCAACAAAAACGGGCGAATAAGATGGCGGGCGATAACATACACCAAAAGCAAGTTTATGATAACCAATATCAACACATGCCCAAACAGTTTCAAGGTTAGTTGAACACGCGATCTGAAAGGATTGAAGGTTGCTGGAAACTGCAAGTAACACACCACCGCCATGACGCAGTGAACGATCGCAACGGTATATGATAAACCGTGATGGATTATTAAAGATCTCATGATCGCTAACAGCTGGGTGAAGCCAAGTTTCAGTGAGAGCTATGATGTCAGGATTACAAGTGTCAATAATGGAGTCGAGTGAATCTCGCTTGTTAAGAATGCTTCTGACGTTGGCAAGCAAGACAGAAATACCACATCCCCTCACTTGATCCTACAAAAGGACATTCAGGTTAGCCTGACTATTTCCAGTAGTGCCAGCAGGGACGTGAGGTTCAGTGGGAGGGCGTTCAGGAGGAGGGTTAGCAAGTTCCTTCACAACATCTGCCACGGGATCATAAGTGTAACATGTGTTGTTCACAAACAGTTTGTTGTAGCGTAGTTTAAACAAGGGTGTGTTGGGCAGGGATTTACCGAATTCAAAAAGCTTGTTTCTGGCATGCCGTGTAGCAGAAGAAAAATCTTCAGAAACCTGTATATTGCTGGGCTTAAGCTTTGAACGAGATGCTAAAACCATGTTTTTAACTTTGTAGGATAGAAACTTGACAATAACAGGACGACATTTGGAGGAAGAAAAAGTGCCTAAGCGATGAGCCCGTTCAATAGAGTTACGAGGAAATTCGCAGCCAAGAGATGTAGTTAAAGCAGACGCGACTTTCGCTTCCGTTTCATCCCAGGTTTCACGCGCATCAGGAACACCACGAAGTACGAGATTATTCCGCCTTGAACGGTCCTCCAAGTCGTCAAGCCGGGATTGGAATGATGCTTGTTGTGCTACCAGTCCATCAGTCATTTTATATACAGCCGCAACATCTTGTTCAATAGTAGATAAGTTTTTAGTTTTGTTTTGCAGTGACTGAAGGCGGTTAATAATATCAGACACTTTTGATTCCATTGCCACTTGGCTGGACTTAATCGATTTGATGTCACTAGACATATCAGCCTGAGCTTTCACCAGCTCTGCGGTTCTATCATTGATACCCTTTATCATCGTGAACATTTCATTCAGCTGGTCTGATTCAGAGTCAGTGCCAGAGCGCAGTGTCATCGGACCAGGGTTCGACTCAATATCGCCGCAGCACAGTAGCAAGAAAAAAGCATCATAACATTGAAGAACAGTGGTAAAAATTACATGTGGGCGTGGGAGCAAAACTAGGAACCTGTTGTCACTCTTTTTAGAGAAAAGACAAAAACGTCTACACACCTGCGGGGCGTACATCAAGGTAGTGTTAGCCATGTTATTCCGGCAATTGCTCCCAGGCCCACTGAAGAGATAGCTGAGATGCTGGCTGTTAAATTCAGTGCCAGGCCCAGATGGCGTTGCAAGCATCGTTGACATGAAGATATCAGGTGGCGTGGCGACGATGTGCCAGTTGATGCGGTCACACAGAGGAATGTACAGATAAGATTGTTCGAAGTCACAAGCAGGGCACGCAGGCGCAGAAAATCCGGTTACAGGCAGCGCTGGGACGCAGAAGGACATCAGAGACAGCAAAACCTGCGGGGCGTACATCAAGGTAGTGTTAGCCATGTTATTCCGGCAATTGCTCCCAGGCCCACTCTATTATGGTACAAATTATGAAATTGAAGTTGCCAGAACTTGTATGCCGAATCTACAATAGTTATAAAAATATTTGCACGTCAACATCGGAAGGGCCACTGGGATTGATGGTGGAGTTTTTGAGGTTTGCTAACGAAGAATTGCAAATTGAAATTCACTAGACCAGATGTAGTTGTAATCATTGCAATGGGCATTGCATGATGCAATGCCCATTGCAATGATTACAACTACATCTGGTCTAGTGAATTTCAATTTGTCGTTAGCAAACCTCAAAAATCCGTAATGAATCGTGCGATATAGACTGCTTGTATATGATAATTTGTTCTGATTGCTTTCTTGATTAGTAATCAATAAAGCAATCAGAACAAATTATCATATACAAGCAGTCTATATCGCACGATTCATTACGGATTTGTTGAAATTACACCTAACAGTTGAAATGGAAAGTACATAAAAAACATCTTATCACGTGATATGTTCAACTACAGCGCCTACACAATTATTTTCTTCTACCAGTTCTTGCAACGATGTCGAATCAGCAGAAGCTCAATATTTTCGTACAAGGTCTGATGTATCATCACTTATTGAAACTCAACGAACATATCAATTGCGGTGGACCGCCGGGCGATTTTCGTCTAATACTCTCTTGTACGCCATTCTAGAATCTTCATACAAAGAAAGAAAACATCAATAAGAGGTTGTGCAAGTTCGTCGCAACAAACTGCAAGTTGCTGAAGCAATACAAATACGGCGACAACATATCGCCTGCATTAATCAACGCTGGATTCAAGCGCCTATAATAAGACTAAACTATTTGATGTCTTCTGAATGCATCAATCAAGACAACAAACGAACACTTCAGAGTTTGGAATAGAACAACTGTAATTTATCGAAATAAACAAGTGTATAACTGAAATAATAAATGTAATCTTTGTCATCAATGTAATGAATTTTACGCATCGCAACGAAAACAGCTTCTATTTAGTATGCTTAGATTGAACACAATGATTGCTAAGGAATGCAATATTCCACACTATGTACAAAGATCCTCGGACGGAAAAAGCGCTGACAATCAGAGAGGTTTTAGACGACTTCACTCTGTACAACATCGCCATCCGAAGGATTTTGCAAGCAGGACGCGCAGGCGGAGCCTACAACTCGAATCATCGTAACACGCGGCACACAAACGCAATCAGATTTTGGGGGAATCGAATCACACAACTGTCATCAGAAATGTTTAACCACTATACAACGAAGATGAGCACTATGCATTAACACAATGGAAGATATGTAATCTTATAAGCAAATATTCCTTTTGCAAACTTAACCAAAGCACACAGCACAGATCACACATAAACGTAGATCCAATTCACAAAATGTACCTGAGGTTTTCCTTAGCCATACTGAAAAACTATCAGCCTATTCATAATGCCACAGCATACGGGGCACTACAAATGGAAAGAGCATACTTTAATTTTAGAACTTTTCAGCTCATAATGAGGCAAAACGCAACCTCCACACTAAATATTATTTTTTGTTTAAATTTTCATAGTCAAAACTGTACACTCTTTCTTACATTTTTTTTAAGATATAGATTAAAAAGCTGTCCATATAGTCACACATTCTATACAAAATATATACCGCTTCTCTGAACGCTAATAATGCTGCTCTTAAAAATCCCAAGTCCTTTTTTTTTTTTCAAATCAGTTACCCTCCATGCTAGCCGAAACTCCCAGGAAGTTTTGGAACACGGTAAACCCTAAGAATAAGTTGCAGATTTCCTTGTTTGATTCAGCTGGCAACCTACACTCTGAGGAGAGGTGCGCAGGCATTTTGAACATGGCTTTTTCGATCAGCTCAGTTTGTAACATACAATGCCCTCCACTCAGCATGCGAAACATACCGCCCATGGACCCTATCATTGTCGATGACGTAGGAATTGGCAAGATCATCGATTCTTTACCATTCTCATCCAGTGCGGGCAGTGATTTGACTACTCCCAAACTTCTGAAAAGCACTCATCAATTTTTCTCACTAAAATTTAACAATCATTGCTTGAAGGACAAGTTCCCATTGACTGGAAGTTGAGTAAGATCATCCCAATACACAAATCAGGAGATAAACAATCCCCCAATAATTATAGACCTATTTCATTAACATCCGTGCCGTGTAAAGTACTTGAGCATATCATCTACTCTCATTTAGTGCGTCACCTAGAAGGGAATGCTGTTTTCAGCGATTCCCAGCACGGGTTTCGTAAATCATTTTCCTGTGAGACGCAACTTGCTTGTTTTACTCACGACCTCCACTTAGCGTTAGATCGGTCCTCAGTTATAGATTGTATCTTCCTTGATTTTAAACGCGCCTTCGACAAGGTTTCGCACCAATTGCTGCTTCATAAGCTCAACTCCCTCAATATTAATCCCCAGGTTATGGAGTGGATTCGGTCTTTCATGAGGGGTCGGCTCCAATATGTAACGGCTAACAATTACGACTGCAATCTAATCCCAGTCCGTTCCGGTATTCCCCCGGGTTCGGTGTTGGGCCCACTTCTTTTTCTCATATACATTAATGATTTACCCAACAGCCTTCGTTCAAACTTAAAACTGTTCGCTGATGACTGCGTGCTATATCGTGAAATTACGAAGAGTGACGACGCCAGCGTTCTCCAATCTGATTTAGATCACGTCCTTGATTGGTGTAACACATGGCGTATGGAGCTCAATATTAATAAATGCAAACACCTTAGCGTTTGCCGCAAAACCTCAAACTATTCAGAGTACAGCATCAACAACACCATACTTGAACACGCTTCATCGTATCTAGGCGTTCATATCACATCGGACTTATCTTGGCGCACGCATATTGAACACATTATCAGTACTGCCAATCGCACTCTGGGTTACATCAAACGTAATTTTTATCTAGTACCTCTTCATCTAAAGTTAACACTGTACAAAACACTCATTAGACCAAAACTCGAATATGGGGCAGCTATCTGGGACCCTTATCAAGAATCGCTCGTTCACGCCATTGAAGCTGTTCAGAATCGATCAGCACGTTTCATTCTCGGCAATTACAATCGCACCGCTAGTGCATCATCAATGAAAAGTAGCGCCTCTATATCCCACCTCTGTCTGTGCGCCGTAAATTGAGTCGCCTGAACCTCTTTCATAAAATCTATCACCACAACCCTTCGTTGAAGGAATCGCTCATTCTCCCACCTCATTACATATCGCGTCGCGTCGATAATAGCCAGAAAGGGTGTATTCATCGCTGTGCAACCACAACGCTTTCTGAGTCCCTCATACCTAGAACATCGCTTCAGTGGAACCAATTGCCATCATCATTATCATCAATAACTGACGTTACACTCTTCAGGAAATCAGCAGCAATTCATTACTCTGTAAGTGATTGGTTTTGTTAGGCCACCTTGTGTGCGTGTTTTATTTCTTTTTTTTTTTCTTTTGCATTTTTATGTTATGTTATGATTGAAATTGCCTTGTATGTGCCTGTCGTTTCTCCTTTAGTTACTTGTCCCACTCCCCTCTGTAAAGCTTATGCCCTGAGGGTACGAAAATAAATAAAAATAAATAAATAAGATATTTGATTGCGCACTAATTGCTAAAATTTATCGGATCTCATCCAGGAGCAGTGGAGACTACCACACATCAGTAAGTGTTTAATTAAAATTTGAATGGGTGCTGCAATTTACGGACTGAGTTGTAGAAAGTGTAATTTCACAATACGCAAGCTTTAGCTCGCTCACTTTGACACGCGAAGGTTTTAAGAACTCTTTCATGCTGACCGAGAATTTATACCGAAGGGATTTATATTTTCTATCTACACTAGAATGTGGATTCTGTATGTCGTCGATATTAAAAATTACGAATATTTTTCGAATGAAATTTACTTAAAACCCGAAGACATGGTCTCCCGCGTCGACGAACCCGTTTCCGGAAGAAAGCAACACGCTTGCGTGGTACGTGGATGCTATATTACTAATATGAATGAGGATGGTTCAGTCCAACTTAACATAGGTGTCATGGCTGTCATAGTGAGAACAAAAGCTTTCTTTAGCATTTTTAAAATATGTAGCAGAAATATCTGATGACACAAGCTTTTTCATTTAATTTATTTGTTTGTTTCACTGCACAAGGCTTACCTTACCGTATGAGCTTACCAGTATAATGACCCGACCGTCGGCTCCAAATGGCCGCGCTGTTCTGGGCCATCTTGCACGAATGTTGAACCCATTCCTGAGTGCTGCCCTCAGTAGCAGTGCCAGTGCTCAAAGAAACAGAAGCGTCGAGGACAGTACCGTATGCAGAAAGCACTACCAAAGCTATAGAGGGCAGCACTGTGAAGTGGCCTCAACGTTCGACAAGCGGGCCCATGACTATATTTTAGGTATCTATCCAAGTGGACGACATGATCTTGTAATTACTATCTTAACGATGTAGCTTGCCATGCACCTCTACAGGTGTTCTAATCAGCATGCACAAATATTTTAAAAAGTGAGAGCGCTCTCTGCGATGTAACCAACTAAAATTTGTTCGCAATTGTGTATCACAGTTGCCATAATATTTTTGATTGTGTTCGGTGTCATCTCGAGGTTTCCATTGAATTCGGTGTGAATTCTAAATTCGAGGTGTCAATTCCATAAGCGTAGCTCGCTCTGGGAAACACCCGACCGAGGTGTTTACAACAAGGTGCGGTTTGTGTCGCTCTACTTTTTGGCCTGAAACGAACGACCGCGTAAACAAAATTAAAAGGGAACGAAGACCACCTTCACAATACGGCCCCAAAGATTAGGTGGAGCAACGTTTGAGAGCGCTGCAATCGCTGCACACAGCTCATTTAGACGTGGTATTTCGCGGGCCCCCATTCTATGGTTGAGTGCGATTGATTTGCGACTGGGAAGATTGGTATTTATTTATGGATCATTCTTTTTCGTAGGTGGTGTAGTACCGGCCTCGGTGGCTCAGTCGGTAGCGTGTTCGCCTTCTGATCGCGGGTTCGAACCCGGCCGAGGACGCCAGCAACTTGGTGGCAGGGTACAAGTTGCTTAGATCTTCCGCGAGGGACGTTAAATACGGGGTGCACGTTAAAGAACCCTCAGGTGGGCAAAAGCAATCCACAGACCGACCGCTGTGGCGTCGCTCATCATCTCAGTTGTCTCGCGACGTAAACACCCAATTATTAACTTATTATTATTATATTACGTGGTGTAGTGACAGCGACCGCTTAGTATTTTGTGAACTTTCAATTGCATCGAAAGGGAAACGTGCCCTTTTTCAGCTGTCTGACTTAGGATAATCTTGGACGTAACGGTATTTTCAATTCAATTCAATTCAATTTTATTAGTAATATTTGCAATACATAGTACACAGTGGGGGCCCCGTAGCATAGCTAGAGGTGGGGCCTCCCGGAAACAATCTGAATATGATATCATATGTGGCGACAACATCAGAACAAGGTATCCAATACAGTATGGGACAAAGCACAATACGCACAAAAGAAAAAGAAGAACAAACAAATTAAATAAATATAAGAAATAAAAACAACTGAGATTGAGCAAAATTGTGACGTTTATGAAGGTGAACAGCGTAGGCGAAAAAACCCATGGCAGAAAAAAGACAAATAGTTGAAAAAGCATGCATGAAAAGAATGTGTATGAATATGAGTAACTAATTCATGAAATGGTTCCTTAAGATGATCCGAAAACGATGGAACGAACGTACTGACTTTAGGTTATCGGGCAAGGCGTTCCATAGTTTGGCAGCAACGAAGGTGAATGTTTGCTTCCCGTAGTTGGTTGTTGTGCGTGGCAGGAGAAAATTACCGGAGCGAGGTGATCTAGATGGAACGACTACTGCAAGACACTGATTGTTGAAGACACCTGACAAATGCTTGTACAGAAGCAGTAGAACGCGGAAATGAAACAGCTGCATTTTCGATGTAAGATGGTGTGGTTTGGTGTAGGGAAACAATATTATCACGCTGGCCGCCTTTATCGGTTTTGGGTACACAAGAGCGTTGGATATGATGGCACGTACGTAAGGGTTGACTGTATACTGAGGCACGTGTAAGGAGACAAATTCCCTAACACTTGGCTAAATGTAAAATATGCTCGTTGGTATGTGCAGATATTCGCGCACTTGAGTGAAACCACAGGTGTTCCACGTGCCAAACGTGTCTGAGTTGGTTTGACGGTCCCTGAACGTACTAAAGGACGAAAAGCTTTTCCGAGCACGCAGAACAAATATTGCGATGCCGTTGCGTGGATAGTTGCAAAATTCAGCGAAATTCCATGACCTCTTTCGGACCCTTTTCGACGTATGTTTATAACGCAGCGAAAAGTGCGCAGCAAACGTGTACTTTTACGCTGAATCCGTCACATGTGGCTCAGGATTCCCGGAAGCGTATTTCCGAAACATGTGGCGCACAGCCAGCGCGGCCTTCCTCCTCGCACATCGGTTTCACCGGAACCTCACGTGCTTCGAGTCATCCTGTACCAGCTCGATGCATATAAGTACTGGGGGACGTGCAAGGGACCCTCAATCACATCGATTGTTTCAACAGGTAAGCATATTCGATGTTGCACGTAACGCATGGCGTGTTTCTCATCTACTTGTTCCAAATGAGCGATTTCATGTTTCTTCCCAGCAACTCAATCGGAAGCTTTGTCACCATGTCCTGCCTTCGTACCATCTTCCTTTTCGCTCTCATCTTTGGTAAGTCATAATCGACAGGAGGAGATAAAGCACAATGAAGGCATCTCGTATGAGTACGGTCCAGTGGCGGATCCAGGGGGTGAGGGGCGACGGTTCCCGAAAAACAGTTCCTTTAAAATAAACAGGATTTCCCTCTCTCCCATCTACGCGCTTCAACAAACAACCCAGGGCGTAGATCCGCCACTGGTACGGTCATGTATATTGTGTGCCAATGCGTGCACATTCATGCAGACAGACTTTAGAGAATAGGTTCATGAAGCTATGGAGATAATCATTGTAGCGGAGGTAGCTGCATGGTTTTGGAGTTTTCTTGAATGAATCGTATTTCTATGCGACCGAGAATCTTAAATTTTCTATGACATAATTGGGTTCGGCAAAATGGAAAGGGCGCAGGCTACCTAGTATGTAGATGTCGAACAAGAAAATCGCGAGACACGGAAACAAGGGAGGAAGACAGAAGCACTTTCTGTAGTTGAGAAATGTGAATTTTTATAGTTATTCGTGCACACGAACAACATCTAAACAAAACGCAACACCAGAAGTGAAGTGATGATCTGGGACGCTCATTGACGTAAACGTAACCCTCTTTACACCCTACAAAGCACCATCGCCCTAGTTCATTTCATTTTGTAACCACACAGTAAGCATGCCTGGGGCGACTGATAAGTGGCTCCACTAATCTGTGTTCATTCTGGGACATCCGGAGTCTTTTGGGATCGCGATGAGATTTGATAATGCAGCTTTTCTTTTTTTCCTTTTTTTTTTGTTGTTGTTCCCGAAATGTTATGTGCTGTTTAGCAAATTACTGCTACTAACGTCATGGCCGTTCGTGGTCGCCAAGGTCCCGTATGAAGACTGTGAGTTCGTGGGTTCGAAGCCTACCACCGGATGTGCTATCTGAGATTTTACGTGGGTTTTCTGGCAGACTTTCCAAACGAATGTCGGCAGATTTCCCCCTGAAGTCAGACCAGGACGCATACTAACCCCTCTCTCCCCCACTCCTTCCTGCTGTACTCTCTCCATCTGCCCATGTCTGTACGCCACTCATAGCCACAGTTGCTTCGCGGCGCTAACACGGAATCAAATAATTACGCCTGTGTGGAAAGGGTGCGTTTTTTCTTTTTAATTTTGGACTGGTCCCAACTGGTGAGAATATCCGACGCGGTCGCGTTACATATAAAATTCATTTTGACACCTCATCAATACGTTCATTATCATTTAAGGTGCCGTGGCTCTTCTGGCTGAAGCTGCGCCAGAGCCTCTGCCGGAACCAGAAGGGGGAGCCTTCCGCATACGTGAGTATCGTATAATCGTTTTAAATTATTAGCGCTAAATAGATTAATAAAGAAATGACACCGCAAAGACGCTGAGCGTGCACGATCTTCTGGCCACATCCTGTATGCGGGTGCACGCCATTGTTCTTCTAATCCGTTAGGTTATTCGAGGGCTGATCCAATTACGGTAGCTACCCAGAAGCAATATTGTCATCCATTCCCCGTAACCAAAGACCGCATATTTAATGCAGAGTTGGTTACCTGAAAGAGGAACACAAACGATAAATGTTAACTGCCCGAATTCCGCCGGAGACGAAAATAGAAACCTAAACAAATTTGTTCTCATTTTCATTACCAGAAACCGAAGCGTACACGAAATTCAAAGGTACCAACGATAACGTCAACTGAATTCGCAGAACGTAATTCTCTTTCTTCCTCTTTTTATTCCAATAATAATAATTTAATGCTGCTTAAAATGCTGCACCGGGCCCATTTAATATGGACCAATGCCCTCGTATGTCGCTGATTCCAAAGTCATAATAAGAAAAAAACGTCTTAAACTTAACAGGGATCGCAGCAGCGGTAGCCGCAAAATTCTCAAAATGCTGCACCGTGTGCACCGTGTGACGAAGAACGGCTGCCAGTCTGCCAGATTTATCAGTAAATTTCATTCTTCCGTGCGCCGCCAGCGTTGTCCAAGTATCCTCAAAACCTAAATCTTTCTTCGAGAACTCGTCACCAGCCGAGTGCCTCACCATGGTAGACCAAATCTGTGATCGACGCATCATACCACCTTTCATATTGAATACAACAAGTATAGAAATATTGCTCCATATCGTCCTTTGTGCACTGGACTATACTGGAACACAGTTTACGTGGCGAATTCCTCCTACCATAATTACCAATCTGCTTATTGTTGTTATTATTGTATCGTTTGCCAGCGACATTTTCAATGTGCAAAAACATGGATAGGTTCCTTCCGCGAACGCATTTAGCATGAGTTTCGCGCAGGTATATGTATTGTAGCACCACGAAACCTAGTCCATCATTCCTACCTAGTTACATCTCGCTGAATGTGATTATTTTGCAGGGTACTTGGCGGGGCCTGCATATCATTACAAAATAATTACAAAATAACAAATTCAAATTTGTTTGAGGACATTTTCCCAAACATGCGGCTGGACGACAAAAAAGGAGCTGACTTGTGTAGTGTCCACTTGGCATGATCAAACTCAGACTTTCCCAACTACAGATATCGTCCACCATGCAGCTGGTCTGTGTTTATCTCATTTTATCTGAAATTCACCCCCATGGAAAAGACGAGGGTAGGCCTCACCTAACGCCCCATTGCCTTTGCCGTAGCCTGCTTTTCATTTTTGCTGAAATTCCAGAGTGAACCTTAACTGCCCCATAGTTGCTGTGTCATCCATACCTGTCGTTTCATTAGCCCACGGATGGAAAAGAAACAAAGAGTGGAGGTTACTTTGAACTAGGAGATGTGCACGCACATGACATGGTCTACACAAAACGACGCAAGGTGGAAAGTGTTGTGGTATTTGGGTAACCATGGCTATTTGGCTAACCATGATGATCATAAGGGCAGTTACTAAACGTCAAAAAAGTACTTGAGTTATAATTATTCTATTGTGTGTTCCGAAAAATTATGTCAGTATTTATAGTTACTTTTTACCATGAGAGTGACTCCCATTTGATTCATGATTCATAAAACTAATCGAAACTTTTTTTTCCAGCTTTCACTACGAAAAATATAACGCCACTTGAGGGTGTGGGTTGTAACGCGTAATGAACGACACAGAAAGATACGCCACCCATGATCACCTGTCTGTGTGTATCGTTCGTGTCTGCTTTTGTTCATTACGTCAAAGAGCAAAGTGGATAGACAGAGACTCGTTAGCACAAATCGGACAATGAAATATAAAGTATCAACTCATCATAGCTTTTGTAGTCATTGTCGTAGTACTCTGAAAAATAATCTGAAAGTTAGCATGTAATTCGGCTACCAATGCAAGTACCTACACAAAAATGCGTGCAATATTTCACTAAGCGTACGTACAAAAGTATCTAAATATAAATATTCATACAGTTAAAAGATGAAAGTCACTGAAAAGGTTAGCCAGCTGTAGGACTCGAACCCACATCTACTGGATTGCCGGTCCAGGGCTCTACCAATTGAGCTAAGCTAACTAGTGACTTTCATCTTTCATCGTTAATTTCTTAGGCAAATTGAGGCTTTGTATGTATTTGTCACTTCTATGTTGTTCCAGACTCAGAACATCAGTTCTTTCGTGTTCATACAGTTACTTTTACTTAGTTTCTTAACAACCCGGCATGGGAAGCTTTTTTTTCTTTCTTTTGCTGAGCTCAGGAGACCGCATCACTTCAAGTAGCTGCATGAAAATCGGGCAGCTGGATGCGACAGAGGTTATATCTGGTGAAGGATCAAAAATACTTCTGTCAGCAGGCTTTATCAGACCATAATATCAGAAAGGGTGTGTACGACGACCTGGACGAATGTGCAGAGGGGAGAGGGACTGTGGGGGAGTTCATCCTCGATACGCCACGTGGTGGCTTTCGGCTCAACTAATTTGCTTTGTCCCTGAATCTTGCTCATATGTATGCATGTCTTTGCCATGCTTTGTTTCTTTCTGTGTATTCGCGCTAGTGGGAATAGATCACCTGACAAGAAGCACTTGGAACCGGGTCAATGAATGACCTGGGGAATCCAAAGACGTGTCCCAGCTGCACGAACGTTCGTATTTAGGATGAGCAGGCCGGGATTATAAAAGAAATGATACGCAGACCTCCTTCCTGACCTGTTTTGACTGATATTGTTATTGTTTTGATTTATATGATATATCCTTTTGGGGGGCTTTCAACGACACCCCAAGCCTGAGGGCCTCAGGGTTCCCCGGTAGAAATCGGGTTATACCCGATATTGCAGAAAATATGTTCGGGGTGCAAATATCGTGAAACATCGGGTTTAACCGAAAACGAAAACCCGAAAACGAAAAGCTCTATCAGGATAAACCAGTGCTCGAGCAGCACCTCGCACGCTCTACTAGAGCCGCCCTTTCCGTTCGCGGCCCCGGCCTGTGGTACTCTTTACCGATCAAAGCGGATATGCCCCAAATACATTTGTGACCGAGTTGAAACACTTGATGCAGTACCAGAACCAACAATCATCATGAACCTCAGTCTGTCACACTGACGTGTACATGTTCATAGTCGTTCTCATTTCCCTTCATCTTATAATATTATTGTTCCCACATAGCTGACGAGGCACCCAGTATGCGCTTCTGCCTTTTGACTGTGTCAGGCTTTCGGCTTATTGAATGTGTGCCAGCAAACTTTCACTTCATCTACGGTGCTCAGTGGCTGCCGGCAGTGTGTAAACTATATCTTTTCCTTTCCAGGCCGTCAAATCTGCAAGATCGAGAAAGAGTGCGACAAACAGTGCGGGGAAAAACAACCAATTTGCTTTGGCACGACCTGCAAGTGCATTTAATAAATAGCCCCAGGTGAAAGAAAGTGATTTTAAACCAAAAATGGCTGTGCATTTGGGGTGTGTCATCGCATAACTACGATCCTCTGTCCTCAGATGACGTCACACATGGCATACCGGGACACGTTGAAAGGAATAATTATCTGTAGCCAAGACTTGTACTTTCCTAAATATTTGTTATTCTTTCATTTATGGTGACGCGGTGTATCCAATAAAAGGTGTGTTTAGCTGCGCAGAGTATGTCCTTTAATAGTTGTCGTGCGTCAGCTTCTACCAATGCGGTCCCGTACACAAATGTAATGAAGGCGTTTTACTTGCTCTGAGGAGCTCTGTTAAAGGGTGTATGAAATGAATTATTACTATTTTACTGACGAGAAGGGAAGCGTCTAAACACATGACTGGTCGGAAGTCGCCGATATACAACCTGTCGAAAGACTCTTGTATCCTTTCCCAGCTTGGCGAACTTTCCCCCTCACAGATAAGCCGCTTAGAAGCGTTCAGCCAAGTGGGATTCGGCAGATAGGGTTGTGACCGTTGAGCAAACGTGGTGCACGAAATTCGGAGGTAATATCGGTTTATTATTGTTTACAAACTGGTAGGATGAATGCGGGAAGGATGGGAAAACTTAAGATTAGACCAAGGTTTATAGAGGCAGGTTTATAAAACAGGGCAACATTTACGACGATTCCGTCAGCCGTGGCCACCGCTTAGTGGTCCTACACCAACCCCGCATACACTGTGTGTTTCACCTCGCAAACATATACATACAAAATATACGTGTCTGAAAATTATGAGCTCAACGCTATTTATCTTCCGCGCACTTTTGCCATGACACACGAGCACAATTTTCAGTCGTGAGAAATTGAATGTTCTTATTTAAACTCCGAGCGGCATTTGCAAAACTAATGGCCATATTGTTTTCTTTCTTTCTTTTTCAGAAACAGAAATCACATGTCGGATTTACCCGTCACAAAATACATTCCCTATATGCTACAATAATAATGGATTTAAAAAACTGGGAAATCCTTAATTCTCAGAGGAGCAAGTTGTTGACCGTGTACTTTTCGCCGCGAAGTTAATGCAACAAAGGTCGGGAAAAAACGGTGACCTTCCTCTTCTTGTTTCCTCCACAGTGTTGTTTCAGATGATTATGACGTTCGAACTTTGGTGCCGTTATCAGCAGAAGTACAGAAGAGGAAAATGAAGGGGCGCGTCAACGCTTCTTGCTGTGTTTCTTGTGGCGAATTCGGGTGGTCATTTCATGGCTACACGGCCTAGCGCTCGGAAATTGCTAGGTTGGCGCCTGAGATGGATCACGTGACCGTTGCCACCCGAACATGAGTGACAGGAGTCGACCGGTTTTAGTTCCTTGGATCACGCTAGGGGCATCGCGGTCGCCCTTCTTCGGGTTCCGTCGTCTGCTAAACCACGTGAACTTGGACGTGCGAGCCAATGAGGGCACTCTCCACCATTACAGTGCGGATGTGACGACACCGGATATAGTTGGGCAACCCGCTGCTCGATCGTTTGGGCGAAAAAAGTGCTAGCTAGCAAATTCAGGGCGCTCGGAACGCGCCACGCTAACATGCGAGATTGCATCGCTTTGAGCAAGCGAACATGACTGCTCGGGATCTGGCAAAAAAGTTACCACGAAATGACCACCCGAATTCGCCATTGGAGGACCGAGCGCGACCGACGTCTCGAAACGACCCCAATTTCTTTCCAGCTATTACCGTTGTAGTAGCCAATGTACTTTGTGATGAAATGGGGTAAATCCAAGATGCGCTTTCTGTTGTCGGCAAGAAAAAGAAGAAAACGTGCCATTGGCTTCGCAAATTTTGTAGTTGAATTCAGAAAATGAATTTCTCGCGACTGAAATTGGATCAAGGTCCTCGCAGATCATGGCAAAATTTCGCCGAGGATAAACACCGTTGCCTTCATAATTTTCAGACACGCAGGTTTCTAAATGTACTATTTTTGTGACACTATAAGTGAAACACCCTTTGTATACTGAGGGACGTGCATGGGAACATGGATTGTTTCAACAGGTTGCGCGTAACGCATTGGCTGTATTTGTTCAAAGCGAGCGACTTGATGATTCTTCACAGGAACACAGGTAATTCGTGACTTTACGTCTACGTGACAACTACGATCATGAGTTAGGTCTGTCTTCCACGGGAAGCTCTAACCGCCCTCAACTGTGGTAGATCACAATCAAGAGGAGGAGATAAAGCATAATGAGGTCTTTCCTATGAGTAAGGTGGTGTTCCAATGTATGCACGTTCATGCAGGTCGTTTGGGAAGCTGTGAAGGTAGTTCTTGTAGTGGATGTAGCTGCATGCTTTGGGAGTCTTCCTATATTCGAAACAAAACAGGATATTACTCAACTCCTCCATGGCATAGTTGGGAAAGGTTACTTTGTATTGTTATTTCTGCACATGTACATGAAAGACAAACAAACAAAGACTCAACACAACAAGGGTAGTGATGGCTCTGGGTCGCTCGTCCACGCCAACGTGACCACCTTTGCGCCCCACAAGATACCACCGCCGTATTTGACTTGATCTTGTTTGCACACAGCGACCAAGCGTGGGGCCACCTCTGAGCTGTTTGATTCTACTATTTGCTCATCGTGGCACATCCTGAGCGTTTCGGGATCGTCACGAGATTGGAGAGTTTAGGTTTTGCATTCGTCAAAATGTTATATGCGCTGGCTATCAAATAACGCATTTGTAGAAAAGTACATGGAATGCGCCTTTTTTAATTTTTAACGCGTGAGCATTAGGAGCGTCCAAATTGAAAACGGTGTATGTCTGGGTGTATGTGTGTGTCCGTGTATGAGATGGTGAAGCCTCACCGAGACAGTGGACGTTGGATATAAGAGGGTAAATGTAAATGGAGGCAAATAATTTGAAATTGAAGTAGTCGAAGGTAATTAAGAGTAACTGAAGGTACTTAGAGGTAATTACAACAAGAAAGTTGAGTTTAAAGGTAATGAATGTAAGATATATGTAATTAAGACAAAGATTAAATGAAATTAAAGAATTTCGAAGGAAACCGCAGGTTATTCCGGCGGTAATTAAATGTAATTAAAGGTAATTAACGCAATTAAAGGGGAACTGAAAGTAATTAACGCAAGTAAACGTAGTTAAAGGTAATTAAGGGAATTCAAGATTACATCAGGTAACCTGTGGTTACCTAAGCTAATTAAAGGGCAATTAATTGGACTTACATATAGTAATTGAAAGTGTCAAACCGGAAATCAAGCATTGAGTGGTGGTGGACAACCGGAAGTGAGGTTAGACCGGAAGTGGAGAACCGGTAGTCAAATTGGTCCGGAAATGCATACTAGAAGTCAAGTATAAACGGGACAACCGGAAGTTGGGTTTAAACCGGAAGTTGATACCCGGAAGTCAAGCATGGACCGGAAAAGGCGGTTAATGGTCACGTATTTCTCTCGCATTTACCGCTAAATCGCTTGTGAATTTTCCTTGTCTACCTATGGTGACTGCTTACAAAATTCGACGAGATCTTGTCACATACAAAATTTTCGTTGGTGCTTTATCGGTACAGTCACATATTTTTAAAGGAGTACAGAGGGCCATACCAAAATTTTCATATTAAGACGTCTGATGAAAGTGTGTCTGTCATTTTACCGAACAGCGCGAAAGGTTTTGATGTGTGCAATTTGTTTCCCAGAAGAAACTCACATAAACGTGGGTCGCGTTCACCCTTAACTCGCCACTCCAGGTATAACGAAGAGGAGAAGGTATGATGTGACGTCACCGATGACGTTATAAGGAGAAATCGTTCTGGTTCGCCGGTCAGTAGGGGTCAGCGCCTCGTCCCTTTGCCGCCGTAAACCAGTTTTGCCAGTTCCCCCGGATAGAAGGAGCGGCCGAATGATTACCGAGCCAGGAGAAAGGTTTTTTCAGAACCCCGAACAGCCGAGTAGAAGACGACAGCGGAGTAGCAGACAACATTTCTGTAGACCAATCAGCGAGCGTTCTCCTTATAGCGTCAGCGCAAGATTCCTTGCAGATCACAGGCTGGTGCTGCTCTCCACCACCGTTGGGCACGGTTGGTTTCAGCGCCGTAATTTAAATTCAATTTCTGCGATAATTATGAATCTGTGGTGTGAATTACTTCGCATGGTGCATCTTACTGGCCTACTTAACAGTTTTATAGGAAGTGTTAAAAATGACTTCTGTGCTACTTTAAGGTACCGTGACTCTTCTGGCTGAAGTTGCAGAGGAGCCTCTTCCGGGACCAGAAGGGGGGGACCTTGCGCATGTTTGAGTATAAGTATTTTAAATTATTTACGCTAAATGGAATAATAAAGAAATGACACTGGCAAGGCGCTAATCGCGGACGATCTTCTGAGCACGGTGTAAGATAGAGAAAGGTGGAGTGACGCCTCCTCCAGCGACGTTAAAATTCCGTACGCATTTCCAACACTCCCCACCGGATGGCGCCACAGACGAGGAGGGTCAATCGGCGAAGCGTGGCGTGGCCGCTTCGCATTCTGGTACGATACCGTTCGTCGTTGAGGATACGGATATTAAGTTTATGTTTTCAAAAACATGAATTTCGCATTCCGAAACTGTATTACGTTCTGGGTGCTGAAAGCCACGGGTTATTTCAAACCGCAGATTTAAAGGAGCCCAGAAAGCACTTTAATCACTACCACTTTTTAAAACCAGGCGGTTATCCTGCCTATTAAAATGCACCACGCGCAGTTATTCAATCAACAGACGCACAAATATCGCAGAATTCGATTTTAAAAACCGCGACCGTGCGCAACGCTGGCAATGCCCGGAACGAGCAGACTAGCCGTCATTTTGACGTGTGAAAAGCCAAGCCGCTGGTTGGGTTAGAGAAACGTCGTCTGCTATTTCTTCTCTGAACCACGGCGTAAGAAGCAGCATCGGTAGAAGTGTTTCTTTTCGCTTTTTCTTTGATTTATCAAGTACAGTAAACGAACAAGGGAATAGTGCAGAAACTGTACTTTCGGAACTATGGCATAACTATAATGACACGCGCGACTACACTGGGAGCACTAGACACTGGGAGCAGTACAGCAGTACGTAGTTAGCACTGAGACACCTAGCCAGACGCTGGGGGTAATCACGTAATTCTAGCTACACGTTGCTCTACACTGGGAGCACTAGACATTGGGAGCAGTACGTAGTCAGCAAATGATATACCTAGCCAGACGCTGTTAGCAGTACGCTGAGAGCAAGATAGCCAAGACCAATCTCGCGCAGGCCCGCCCCGGCTCATGCAAGTGATTGATAACCAAACATATGTCTCGTTTATATATTTTATTTGAATAAATTTGATTCTGCATCACCTGCAACACACAAAATATTACAATTACTACAGAATGACGCATATACGTAAGGATGCGTCACATCTGCTGCACAATGCAGTACACAAACTGTCACATAATGATATTTGTAAGAACACACCTCACACAAACATTGTTAGGAACTTTTACGCGAGGGCACACAATGTATGCACACACGCAACCATAGTATATAGAGTAATAATGAACTGACCTTTAGTGGTGAAGGACTCTGAACTGCTGTGCTTCATGCATCAATGTAGTCCTCTGAACGGCGGTGCTTCATACATTCATGTGGTCCTCCGAGATGCTGTGCCTCATGCATCCATGCACTCCTCTGAATTTGATATACGACACAATCCACACAACATCAATGAAAAGAACAGAGACTGTGACAAGATTTGAAGACAACAGTAGGACGCACCACTTTGACAGGAGTTCTGAGGAGAACACTTCGACAACAATCTTGAGGAAAAGCATACCACATTGTGGTCGCCCGAAAAAACTTCGGTTAAGTACCCATCTCGCAAAACAAGTTTTTGGATCAATTATCTTGACTTGTGTATCTCTTTCTGTTGCGACTTGAGCAACAAACAGCTTTTCTTTTCTCGCATAGCATTATCTTCAGCGAGGATCTGGCGACTTTTCGTTTTTGTTGTAAGGTGTGTGTAACGTCTGAAGAGGAAAAGTGAAGCTCTTTCAGGGTGACTATGTCTAATAGCATCTCTTGAGATTTTCCCTGACTTAGAAAACATGTGGCAAACCAGTTGCATATAAAAGTAGTGTGTGCAACTTAACGTTTGCCAGAAAGAAGGAAAATGGCGAGCCAGTTTTATGTAAATCTGCTCTCGAACGCTTCCACTAATGAATTTCCCAATAACACGATGAGCAAGTTTCGTGTTAAGCTCTCTCAGCCCTTAAGACTAGATGCTATGGGGGAAGTTGCCCTGACAGAGGTAAATATTCCTTTTGCAATCAGGAATGTCACAGATGGTGTTAATGAGATAACAGAGACAAGCATGTTCGTTGCTACAACCGCAAAGGAGAAGATCAAGCTTCAAGCGGGAGAAAACATTCTCTCACCCATCAAACAGTTGCTTGCAAAGCATTACGGGACACAGGCACGAATAATACGCGCAACTGGTCATTATGAAATAGAGCTTCCACTCAGTGCTGGCTTGGAATTCAGTCCCACGCTGGCAGCTAAGCTTGGCTTTACTCAGAAGATTATTGGTCACTCGGAGATTCATAAAGGTCAGTCTGTGAAGGTACTCAAGCACCAAGTGGATACCGAAGAGGAAATCACCTTTATTGCTTATCAGTCACGTACAAAAAAATAAAAAATAAATTCCAGAAGGTTATTACAGCTCAGGACAGGATCTCTAAATGCAATAAATCATGCATATCGGGCACAGTTACAGCTGCCACAGCACGCTCGTCTTTTATTCTACAATTCCTACAACAACGCCTGTCAGCTGGAACGTCATAACGATGGCTACACCACGTTTCATCCATATTTAGCTCTAATGTTAGGATTTGGAGCGAGAACAACTTTCTCCAACTTTGCTGTGGCAGAGCGTGATATATGTCTTTTTCTGGCACAAAATTACATCTTCGTTTACACAGACATCATCGGGAACGAAGCTGTAGGAGATATAACTGCACCACTTTTACATTTACTTCCATTCAGGGTACAGAATCGTAACGAAGTCATTTCTTATTCTTTTACAAACCTGTACTATAAATATGTAGTAGCAAAGGAATTAACTACCATTCAAATCGAGTTGGCAAACGAGATAGGTGATTTCGTTCCGTTCATTGCAGGCTCAGGACGTGTCGGGGTCACATTACACTTTAGGAAAGTCTAAGAAAAAAGATGCATATATTGCAGTCACCCCGTTGGGTCGCACATTTTGGTGTCGGAAAGCGGGATCCTCCACATTATTCGGGTCATCTTTATCAAGTTGGATCGGGCTTTTTCTCAGACCTGGTGCAGCAGTTCATGCCTATACTAACTAAACAAGTGGCACGATATGTGGGTCTTAAACTCCTCGACACAGGACGTCATATATAGCTGAAGAAGTACAACAAGGAACAACATTTGGAGAGGCTGTAAAGAGAGGTGTTGGCCGCACGATCCACTCAACCCATGACGATTTGCTTCGCAAACTTAAAGGAAAAGGAAGGAAAAGCAATAAAAGCAAACGCACGAGGGTTGGCCGGTCAGTGAAAGTGGAAAAGAAACGAAGTAAGGTTGCCTTTTTCACCTGAGAAACATGTCTACCATTGCTATTGTACACAAGAAGTCCTGCCTCTGCACAACAAATCAACTGGAGCTCTTTTCATTGCCTCCAACCAACTTTTCCTTGGAGAAGTCAGAATACGTGGAGTTCTTTCCCGTTTCAGCACCAACATCGAGTGGTGTGATTGAGTATAATGTTCCTGGTCTTGGAGGTGGCTTCTTCGACCTACGGTCGAGTTTCTTACACATTCAATGCAAGATTGTTCGCAAAAATGGGGACGTGGCATCCACCACGGTAGGCGCGACTGTGACACCAGACAACGTGATCCCTGTTCAGAGTTTTGCCTCTTCCCTCTTTCAACATGTGCACATTTATCTAAATTCGACACGGGTTTCTAATTTCGAGCATTACGCATATCGTTCCTACCTGGATATCATTACCAACGCAAACAATGTTACTCAAACTCACACACTGTTCGCAATGTTATACGAGCCAGATCGTATATTTTGCGCCAGGGGCAATACAGGAACAATGTAAACATATATATGCTCTGTATGTAAACATTCATTGATTCTGCTGTCTTGTAATGTTGCCCCACAGGCTTCTTCCTTTGTAAATGAACTTGCTTCCCCTGTGCTTACATCTCAGTCTCCCAGTATCTCAGCAAACATAGGGTCTACTTCATTGATTATGGCTAGTATACCACTTAACCGCTACACAACATACAAGCAGCTATGTAATTTCCACAATGTGAAATATATGGCAAATACAAAATGAGTATCACAGAGAGACCAGAAGTGGACCCAAACAATAGTTGTTCAAACTAGGAGAGTCGGTATGTAAAAACATGTCACTATGATGGAAACATGTAGCTGACACATTTCTCAACTTGTAGGCACATAAGCAAATCATAATCTCTGCGAACATTATGAACTCAAACAAGTGAAGACTTCTGTGAAACTGGGCCACAGCACTCAGGCATCCAATGAGAACCAAAACGGTGCTGTACACCACTTATGGATGATGTGACAGAGACCACTATCGGTGACACTGACAATCCAGCGGACACCACCTATGTACCACAACATGACAGCCTTCTTGGGTAAGTCCTTGTCTTCTTCAAAGTGCCATGTTTTTCTATGTTACATTCAAAGTTCTTGCAGTGATAGTCCTCAAGCCAGCAGTGTCAGTCACCAGGAGGAGAGAAAATATATAATATTCGAAAGGCAAACTGAAAGAACTGTGTCGTTCCTACACCACATGCTGTTTACATTCTGTTTAGCGGAGCAAGTCCCACTCCAACACTGCGGATGCTCAAACTGATAAATATCAAGGTATAATGTGCGTTTGGTCCCCAGAAATTATTCGCCTGTAAAATGAGCAAAATAGATTACATTGTGTCCGCATTGGTTTTAGATCTTCTGTGATCACACGTTTTTCAACTACCAGCGAGAGTACCTTCTAGCAGCCATAACTGAGGTACGTTTTCTGGTAATGACATAACTTGGCAAAAATATGTAACCAGTTATGTATCTTGCTACCACAACTGGTAACTCGACTGCAAGATAGCCATTCTGATTTTTTTATTTTTTATATTTATTTCATTTCAACATAAATGACATTATTAAGCGAGTTACGTACAACGCTGATTTACTAGGTATTACTGAACTTCGCTTGTGTTGCAGGTATGGACACAGCCCCAAGCGGCACTCCTGGTTGAGTTGCAGGGCAAGGAAACCGACTTGGCTGCTGATGGAAGATGCGATTCTTGTGGCCACAACGCAAAGTACCTCTCGGAAAATTTCTATGACGGGAAGCTGAACAAGCTTGTCCATACAGTACAGGTCCAGGTATTTCGTACATTCATATACCTCATACATTTTGTGTGAAATATTAACGACAAGAAGATGTCCACAATAAAACTTAGTCACTTCGTCTATCAACAGTCAAATGAAGTGGCATCAAGCTACCACATGGAGCTGGAGGTACTGCAGCGTTGTCTTGAAGAACTGCGTGACTTCAACGTCGGTGTACGGTCCTTGACAACAGATCGGCATCCCAGCGTACGGAAATTCATGCGTATATCACACCCAGAGGTTAACCATCAGTTCGATGTCTGGCACGTTTCGAAAGGTATGTACTGTAGCGGACAGGTATACTGAAATTAGTTACAAATGTCCACCTGATATGAGGTCCTTACTTTTCCTTTTCATATTCCTCCGCATAGGCATTCGAGAGAAGCTGATGTGTGCCAGCAAAGGAAAAGGTTGCGAAGCAGTTGAGCTATGGTCAAAGCCCGTGGTGACACATCTGTACTACTGTGTCACGCACAGCGAAGGAGATGTAGAACGTGCGTTATCGATGTGGAAGAGCCTCAACAATCATGTGTGCAACATTCATGAGGGCCATGAAGGCCCATTACCGCGCTGTCTGCACCCTGTCCTAGACCAGAACGACCGACCATGGCCCATTCCTGGTAAATGAACTTGCAACAGAGCTATTCAACATGCAATAGTTTTTCTCATTTGTATTAACTCTAATTATATATTATATTCCTGTGAAGGGTCACAGCCTCAGAAGAAGCTAGCAGAGATAACTCTGGCAAAGTATCTGCTGAAGGATATTCCAAAGATTTCTCCTCATGTTCAGACATCAAACTTAGAAGCATTCCACAGCCTTCTCATCCGGTTTGCTTCCAAGTTTGTTGGATATGGCCCCAAAACTATGAAATGCAGGTTTGTAGGCCTCGTCAGTAAGCTGCATTCTGCTGGAAATTATTTGTGTGCATGCAAATGAATTGCGAATTTATGAAGTACACTTACATATAAGGCACCAGGATAATTACTTTCCTAATTGAACATGTAGGACGCAGCTAGCCATCCTCCATTTCAATGAAAACTTCAACAGGGCCCATGCTTTCACAGAAGATGGAGAACTGCGCTACCTTATGAAGCGATCGAAGGTGTACTCTGGAGAGTATGTTGCACTGCCCGTTAAGGTCGAGCCTACATTCAGTAAGTGAACCACGAATAAGACACAAGTACTGAGCCGGTGCCATGTCAGCCTGTCCATATTAAATTCAAAAACATGAGCACATTTTGTTGCTGTTTTCAGATTATGTTCGCAAGCTTCTGGACAAGATGGTAGACTCTGCCATAATTGACCTACATTTGACGACACATGGGCTGCAAAACGATGAACTGCCTAGTCTAAGGAAGAACGAGCCCGCTGTAGACAAGGGGGCACTTGTAGAGGCCAGGCAACACCGTCTAGAGATGTGTCGCTGCTGCCTGTGCAAATAAGATTCTCAAAGTACGTGAGCCATTGAGTTGCTGTATCGTCAAAAGTGCGTAGCACATACTATAGTGCTAAATGTCAACTATCGACATTTCGACAATGAGGAGACTCGGCACAGGAGAAAATTAACAAACAGCAATTTTGTTTCACTGTTCCTTTGTATAAAATGAGTTAACAATGTAGCATAGATCCACAAAAGTCTGTATTGAAAACAGTTATAGTACATCAATTTTCTTTCTATAGTGTAGGTCTAAATCCAGTGTAGTACGTCGAAGGGAACTTTTCCCGAATTGCTCGCACAACACATGATGGAAGCACGCGACGGTTTCCTTCGCCAAGATGCCCCCAGAGCCAGGATGCACACTGCCGGTAGGCACCACAGCGTTACCTCCTGTAACAAACGGAACAACATCATTATGACGACAACTTGATTTCTCCCTTACAAGGTCATCTCTTTCATGGCAGTGGGCCAGCGTGTCATTTATTGAACCTAACACTGGATATCACATATTTTGGTTATTCAATGTTGAGCCTTCAGAAAGCAGCTTGCAGGTGAGTTACCACGAAAGAGTGAAACTCAAGATGGCCTTGAAGAACGCATCTGGAGACATCTGAAGACTCGAAACAAATTTCATGAAATGGTAATGCAGCTGCGTTTGTGTTTCACTGGTGCGTTGGAGTCTCACAGTTTCCCTTTGACCTTTGTTGCACATGGCAGCATCGTCATGGATGGCCTGGAAGAACGCATGTGAGGACATCTGAAGACTCGAAACAAATTTTGTGAAATGGTAATGCAGCTTCGTTTGTGTTTTACTGGCACGTTGGAGTCTTACAATTTCTCTTTGACCTTCGTTGCACATGAGAGCATCGTCACGGATGGCCTGAAAGAACGCATGTGGAGACATCTGAAGACTCGAAACAAATTTTGTGAAATGGTAATGCAGCTTCGTTTGTGTTTTACTGGTGCGTTGGAGTCTTACAATTTCTCTGTGACCTTCGTTGCACATGAGAGCATCGTCACGGATGGCCTGAAAGAACGCATGCGGAGACATCTGAAGACTCGAAACAAATTTTATGAAATGGTAATGCAGCTGCGTTTGTGTTTTACTGGTGCGTTGGAGTCTTACAATTTCTCTTTGACCTTCGTTGCACATGAGAGCATCGTCACGGATGGCCTGAAAGAACGCATGTGGAGACATCTGAAGACTCGAAACAAATTTTATGAAATGGTAATGCAGCTGCGTTTGTGTTTTACTGGTGCGTTGGAGTCTTACAATTTCTCTTTGACCTTCGTTGCACATGAGAGCATCGTCATGGATGGCCTGGAAGAACGCATGTGGAGACATCTGAAGACTCGAAACAAATTTTATGAAATGGTAATGCAGCTTCGTTTGTGTTTTACTGGTACGTTGGAGTCTTACAATTTCTCTGTGACCTTCGTTGCACATGAGAGCATCGTCATGGATGGCCTGGAAGAACGCATGTGGAGACATCTGAAGACTCGAAACAAATTTTATGAAATGGTAATGCAGCTGCGTTTGTGTTTTACTGGTGCGTTGGAGTCTTACAATTTCTCTTTGACCTTCGTTGCACATGAGAGCATCGTCATGGATGGCCTGGAAGAACGCATGTCGAGACATCTGAAGACTCGAAACAAATTTTATGAAATGGTAATGCAGCTTCGTTTGTGTTTTACTGGTACGTTGGAGTCTTACAATTTCTCTGTGACCTTCGTTGCACATGAGAGCATCGTCACGGATGGCTTGAAAGAACGCATGTGGAGACATCTGAAGACTCGAAACAAATTTTATGAAATGGTAATGCAGCTGCGTTTGTGTTTTACTGGTGCGTTGGAGTCTTACAATTTCTCTTTGACCTTCGTTGCACATGAGAGCATCGTCATGGATGGCCTGGAAGAACGCATGTGGAGACATCTGAAGACTCGAAACAAATTTTATGAAATGGTAATGCAGCTGCGTTTGTGTTTTACTGGTGCGTTGGAGTCTTACAATTTCTCTTTGACCTTCGTTGCACATGAGAGCATCGTCATGGATGGCCTGGAAGAACGCATGTGGAGACATCTGAAGACTCAAAACAAATTTTATGAAATGGTAATGCAGCTGCGTTTGTGTTTTACTGGTGCGTTGGAGTCTTACAATTTCTCTTTGACCTTCGTTGCACATGAGAGCATCGTCACGGATGGCCTGAAAGAACGCATGTGGAGACATCTGAAGACTCGAAACAAATTTTATGAAATGGTAATGCAGCTGCGTTTGTGTTTTACTGGTGCGTTGGAGTGTTACAATTTCTGTTTGACCTTTGTTGCACATGAGAGCATCGTCATGGATGGCCTGGAAGAACGCATGTGGAGACATCTGAAGACTCGAAACAAATTTTGTGAAATGGTAATGCAGCTTCGTTTGTGTTTTACTGGTACGTTGGAGTCTTACAATTTCTGTTTGACCTTTGTTGCACATGAGAGCATCGTCATGGATGGCCTGGAAGAACGCATGTGAGGACATCTGAAGACTCGAAACAAATTTTGTGAAATGGTAATGCAGCTTCGTTTGTGTTTTACTGGTACGTTGGAGTCTTACAATTTCTGTTTGACCTTTGTTGCACATGAGAGCATCGTCATGGATGGCCTGGAAGAACGCATGTGGAGACATCTGAAGACTCGAAACAAATTTTATGAAATGGTAATGCAGCTGTGTTTGTGTTTTACTGGTGCGTTGGAGTCTTACAATTTCTGTTTGACCTTTGTTGCACATGAGAGCATCGTCATGGATGGAGTGGAAGAACGCATGTGGAGACATCTGAAGACTCGAAACAAATTTTGTGAAATGGTAATGCAGCTTCGTTTGTGTTTTGCTGGTACGTTGGAGTCTTACAATTTCTGTTTGACCTTTGTTGCACATGAGAGCATCGTCATGGATGGAGTGGAAGAACGCATGTGGAGACATCTGAAGACTCGAAACAAATTTTATGAAATGGTAATGCAGCTGCGTTTGTGTTTTACTGGTGCGTTGGAGTCTTACAATTTCTGTTTGACCTTTGTTGCACATGAGAGCATCGTCATGGATGGAGTGGAAGAACGCATGTGGAGACATCTGAAGACTCGAAACAAATTTTGTGAAATGGTAATGCAGCTTCGTTTGTGTTTTGCTGGTACGTTGGAGTCTTACAATTTCTGTTTGACCTTTGTTGCACATGAGAGCATCGTCATGGATGGCCTGGAAGAACGCATGTGGAGACATCTGAAGACTCGAAACAAATTTTATGAAATGGTAATGCAGCTGCATTTGTGTTTTACTGGTGCGTTGGAGTCTTACAATTTCTCTTTGACCTTCGTTGCACATGAGAGCATCGTCACGGATGGCCTGAAAGAACGCATGTGGAGACATCTGAAGACTCGAAACAAATTTTATGAAATGGTAATGCAGCTGCGTTTGTGTTTTACTGGTGCGTTGGAGTGTTACAATTTCTGTTTGACCTTTGTTGCACATGAGAGCATCGTCATGGATGGCCTGGAAGAACGCATGTGGAGACATCTGAAGACTCGAAACAAATTTTGTGAAATGGTAATGCAGCTTCGTTTGTGTTTTACTGGTACGCTGGAGTCTTACAATTTCTGTTTGACCTTTGTTGCACATGAGAGCATCGTCATGGATGGCCTGGAAGAACGCATGTGGAGACATCTGAAGACTCGAAACAAATTTTATGAAATGGTAATGCAGCTGCGTTTGTGTTTTACTGGTGCGTTGGAGTCTTACAATTTCTCTTTGACCTTCGTTGCACATGAGAGCATCGTCACGGATGGCCTGAAAGAACGCATGTGGAGACATCTGAAGACTCGAAACAAATTTTATGAAATGGTAATGCAGCTGCGTTTGTGTTTTACTGGTGCGTTGGAGTGTTACAATTTCTGTTTGACCTTTGTTGCACATGAGAGCATCGTCATGGATGGCCTGGAAGAACGCATGTGGAGACATCTGAAGACTCGAAACAAATTTTGTGAAATGGTAATGCAGCTTCGTTTGTGTTTTACTGGTACGTTGGAGTCTTACAATTTCTGTTTGACCTTTGTTGCACATGAGAGCATCGTCATGGATGGCCTGGAAGAACGCATGTGAGGACATCTGAAGACTCGAAACAAATTTTGTGAAATGGTAATGCAGCTTCGTTTGTGTTTTACTGGTACGTTGGAGTCTTACAATTTCTGTTTGACCTTTGTTGCACATGAGAGCATCGTCATGGATGGACTGGAAGAACGCATGTGGAGACATCTGAAGACTCGAAACAAATTTTGTGAAATGGTAATGCAGCTTCGTTTGTGTTTTGCTGGTACGTTGGAGTCTTACAATTTCTGTTTGACCTTTGTTGCACATGAGAGCATCGTCATGGATGCCCTGGAAGAACGCATGTGGAGACATCTGAAGACTCGAAACAAATTTTGTGAAATGGTAATGCAGCTGCGTTTGTGTTTTACTGGTGCGTTGGAGTCTTACAATTTCTGTTTGACCTTTGTTGCACATGAGAGCATCGTCATGAATGGCCTGGAAGAACGCATGTGGAGACATTTGAAGACTCGAAACAAATTTTGTGAAATGGTAATGCAGCTGCGTTTGCGTTTTACTGGTACGTTGGAGTCTTACAATTTCTCTTTGACCTTTGTTGCACATGAGAGCATCGTCATGGATGGCCTGGAAGAACGCATGTGGAGACATCTGAAGACTCGAAACAAGTTTTATGAAATGGTAATGCAGCTGCGTTTGTGTTTTACTGGTACGTTGGAGTCTTACAATTTCTCTTTGACCTTTGTTGCACATGAGAGCATCGTCATGGATGGCCTGGAAGAACGCATGTGGAGGCATCTGAAGACTCGAAACAAATTTTATGAAATGGTAATGCAGCTGCGTTTGTGTTTTACTGGTACGTTGGAGTCTTACAATTTCACTTTGACCTTTGTTGCACATGAGAGCATCGTCATGGATGGCCTGGAAGAACGCATGTGGAGACATCTGAAGACTCGAAACAAATTTTGTGAAATGGTAATGCAGCTGCGTTTGTGTTTTACTGGTACGTTGGAGTCTTACGATTTCACTTTGACGTTTCCCAGGGAACACATGGTAGTCAACTAGACGTCCAGACCTGTTCTAGCCCTAGACTTTAGGGATAGTGCCCAAACTAGACGTTGACTAGACGTCTAAAAGTCTTACCATTATTTAGACGTCTAAAATTAGTGATTTACTAGACATCTTGTAGACATTTAGTAATTGACGTCTAATTGTAGACGTCTTGTAGCTAGCCTTGTATATACCACATATTAGAAATCATCAAGATTTTGTTTGATTAGCTTTTTAAGAGGTGTGAACACATTCACACATCAAATACAGTCACTATATTATAAGAGGTGGTTCTAAGCTTAGCTTTCAGGCTTACAAAACTGAAGTTCAATTGCTACGAAACATATGCAGGAAACTGAATTACTTGATGGCAGAGTTAACATAATTGTGGTGTTCAAGTTGTCCGTGAACCGGCCCTGGTGACTGAGTCTGTTCGCCTTCTGATCCCGAGATCGCTGGTTCGAACCCGGCCAAAAACACCAGCAACTTAGTGCCAGGATACAGGTTGCTTGGACATGCCATCTTCCACAAGGGACATTAAATACGGCGTGTTGTGTGGTGAGCTTTCATTGCGTGGGCAATCCACAGACCGACTGCTGTGGCGTCGCTCATGATCTCAGTTGTCTCGCAATGTAAACCCCAATTGTTATTAAGTCTTCCATGCTGGTATCTGTCCACAAGAGTCGTCACAAGAAGTCTAAAAAATGTAGCCAAATGCAGAAAGGGAACTGGAATTAGGAGGGTCATCCAAAAATAAGTTTCCCCGATATTTGTTATTCAAAGGAAACACCACTAGGACAAACTGAATGGTGTAGTAGTTGGGTGTGACATCCCGGCACTGCAGATGTTGGTTAATGGAGTGCCGTTCACCTATGTGTCAGGCATTCAAGCATGGATGTAATATTTCCGAGTACGTCTGACTATCCTAGTAAGGAAGAGTTATCCTATTTTTTGTTAAAGAAAAAAAGAGTGCTTTAGAGAATGTCCACTGACAGTTAACACCTGTTTATACAAAACACTTTACAGGCATTGAAATGGTGTGTCCTCTATATAGGGTACTGAAAATCTGCACAATGAACAGTACAGTGGGAGATCAGCTATAACACCACGAAACGACGTTTCTTTTCTGAAATTCCGAGAATTGTTAACGGAGACTGGCGGGTCACTGGTACTGCACTCTGATACTAATGGGAACAAATTTCCTTCAGCTTGGTCAACGAAAGTTATGCGAGATGGGGGCCACATTTGCTCGGTAACGTTCGTAAAGAGCAACGAATGAATGCAGCTTGCATTTTCCTTCAATGGTATCAAGACGGTCAAGATGAATTTCTTGGAACAATTATTATTAATGAAACGTGGGTGCATTATGCAAGTGCTGAGACAAAATACCACAGGAAGTCATGATGGGTGCCCGGTGAAAGCATTCTGAAGGAGGTCAAACTTGCGTTTTCGCCTGGAAAGGCTATGCCGACAGTGTTTTAGGACTATCGTTGTCTGCAACTTGTAGATTACCTCACATGCACAACCACAGTAAATGCAAAGATGTACTGCGAGATCCTGGGAAAGCGTCAAACTACAGTGAAAGAAAAACGCACAGGACTTGGAAGGGTGTAGTACAACCACGTCAACGCTGTCTGCACTCGTCTTGAAAGACTCGGGATTTGTTCCAGAAATTCATCTGGAAATTTGCCAAAGAGAGAAAAAGTACACAAGCGAGCTGGTACAACGTTGAAGTAGGAAGCATCACCTTGAGCATGAGGAGAATGAAGTATACAGGAGACACACAAACGTGAGTTTCCTTTTCGTGAGCTTCCTGTATCCTTCGTTCTCCTCGTGCTCAAGGTGATGATTCCTACTTAAATGAAAATTTGCCCAATCTGCTGTTCCATCTTCCTCTCAAAGCACCCCTCGGCAGTCACCAATTCGCAAGTGATCATGAAACGCAAATTGATCAGGTGAAATGCAAAGTGAATGCCTCACTTTGTAAACAGGGCATAGCATGGCACAGACACCGTATTGAATACTTGGTATCACAGTATCAAAAATGTTCAGCTAAATAAGGTGACTATATTAAGGAGTAACGTTGAGCTCTAATCTGTACATAAATTTTTTCAATGTTGTGCTATAGGTTTATTATTTTGTTCACAGCAGAGGAACTTTTGTTGGATGATCCTCATACATGAAGGAAATTCCTTATTTTCTTACTTTCCATCACACGTGTGTGGAGCAAGTACAATCTGTTTGCAAATGATCATAGTAAGGTAATAAAACTGGACTCTGCAACAACCTTCAGAAACTATGCATGAATGGACCACATTAACTTTGCCCTATTATATTATGACCAAATGGATAGTATGTATGCTATGTGAGTTGTATGCCCATATATTGTAACAAAAGATCGGTCAGATGAAGGCAGTCTGACTGAGGTACGTAGATAATTTAAATAATGTCCATACATATGATGATCCGAGTGTTTTTGGCTCACTGACATGCATATACACTGACAGCATCCACAACTAGAAGACATTACCAGAATCTAAGTGCTGTGAAGTAATATTTTATTTTTCTGAATGTATATCTTTTTTTCTTAACGAAAGCCCGCATTTGTTCGGGGCAATGTCTCTTGAACTAGCGTTCCTGATGGCGTTACCGTTGCTGGTAAATGTAAATTTTGTACGTTAGCGACTCCCCTGCACAATACTACGTTACACCAACTTAAAGAAATCAGCAACTAAATTATTGAATCACTGAAACGTCAATAAAAAAGTCGACGACTCTGACGAATCGTGCAGCGCAGCACTATAAACCATAGCTCCACAAACACAGAAGCACTTTGCACGTACTGTGGGCAGCAGATAGCAGATGTTTGTTTACTGCACATAACATTTTCCCACAAGCTACACAGCAGCAGTAAAATGGAATCTGACGTGACTCAGGGATTTCAGGACACTTCAAAAAATCTTGAAACTGCCCATGGTATCTCTTTGAAACCGCTGAACAGGCAATGCGCTACATATTAGGCACACCTGTAGCTCAGTAGCAAAGGCACTGATAAAATGTTTGCAAAAAGAACAGCGATTTTCAACACACACATCACAAAATACGACACTCGTCGCTGCAACAACGATGGCGATGGCATGATGATGATGATGTTGGTGTCACTTCCGCTGGATTGGCATATGTGTTATTTAACATTTAACCTCCACCACCCAATTATAATGAACGGCCACGGAAATTAAAGTATTACAAAAAATAAGTACTCAAAAAGCATGAGCTAAAGCAATGGCAATGACGTCTGCCCGTCTACCCAATCACCATCCATCATCCATCCATCCAACCAGTTCGAACCAGTTCAGTTTCAACGGTTGAAACTTCAAACTTTCCGGACGCGCAACGGGTAGCAGCAGTAGCAGTTAGGGTCTTCGCGGCTGCATTCCACTGGTTGTTATACGAAAATCTTTCGAAGTTCTAATCTCCCGCGCGTTTTGTCTTGCAATTTTTGAGCATAGCGAGAACGTACGCCGTGCTGTCCAGTGATAAAAGCTGTTGAGCGCAGCAGAGCTCGCAGAGTACTGCGGTGGACAACGTTTCTTTGTTCTCTGGCTTTCAAGTTTAAGGGGTGAGTTCACTCTTCATTAAAGTATGTGCCTGTTTCTGTACACCAAATCGCATGTAGTAGATATGCGTGGCATAATATCGGAATATCGTTTCCTCTATTTCGGCTTCGTATCACCGATTGAAGCATATTGGAAGTGTGGGTTGACCTGACTGCACTTGCATTCAAAGTAGTGATTAACGTTGTATGCTCGGCAGTACAACGTTTCATTAAGTGCCTTGGTTCGTCTTGGTGCTAAAACAAATACGGTATCACTAATTAATCATCGAGATTCACAAGTTTTCGATGACTGTTGAAGTCTTGAGTAAACGAAAGTCGACAGTTACGGTTTGCAGGGCGGACATGCCGGAACATAAATGCTGGTTAGTTCATTGTCATGTCAACCCGACTTCGGTTGTTGCATTTTTCGCTGGTAGTGAAACTATACACACTGAAAATTTTGCGCAAGTACTTTTGTTTGCATATCATGGTTTCATAGCAACTGTCTTTTTCTCTTTATAGGTGCTTGGACTATCTTGCATCGGTGGATATGAAAATAGTGCTAACCTACCCTACGAAACAGCTATTTGCACATAAGCTTAACAGTTCCCTGTGAGGTGAGGGGAAGCAGTTGTCTCTGACGTGTGACTGTGTTGTCCTCCAATGTTCCTGATGTTCGATGTGCCCCCGAATCTTACTGTGGAGGGAGCCTCTTTAAATTTTTTGCAAATACAGTTGGTGGAAGACTTTCCATTCACATGGTTTCGAACTTTTTTTCAGATGCTGTGAAAGTCAGCAGGGAAGTGCGATGTAGAAGAAACGACTGCCAGAAGCTTGCTAAAGAACCGCACAACATGTGTGAGCAGCAGACAAAATATTCATCAAACGGTACAAAACTAGTATTTTTGTGCTTTGTCGTTTTGAGACATCCTTGGTATTGTATGGAGAACAGCGTGACTATGTCATTCCGTCTTACTTCACCCAAACAGCTATCTGGTAGTAGTGCAAGATTTGAGTTCCTAAAAGGTTTATTCACTGAAGTCACCTCAGCGCCATACTATAGGTCCCTCAATGTTTAGTCCTTGCATTTGTTCGCTGCATTATGCTTTTTAGGTGACTATTAACACCAAAAAATATGGAAATTGCTTGGATATTCTACAAATCACAGAGCAACAAGTTTTAAACACCAGATATGCGGTGAGTATAATATGGGTAACAGCTTGACTGAAATCTACAATAGGGCCGAGATCTACCAAGGCCGATGGCAGCAAATCTGCCTGCTAGCGACAGTGGCGGTCTCCTGCGGATGACGTCATGTGAATAAACTTGTATACTACTTGTACGTACTTATAATATTTGACGTGGTGATACAGGTTTTGCTTTGTATTGTCTTTTATAATATACACAGTGTTTATTTTTATCCTGTACAGAATTTTTGCACCAAAGTTATGAGAGCAGCACAGATGTTGTTTTAGCGTAATGCAGTGATGGAAGTGCTGCGCCAATCATGGAGTGCTTAGCAGTCGCCTGCTCGACCAGGTAAGGTTGTGTGTCACGAGAAAACGCCTGTCACATTGATGTACTTTAACAGCGACAGCTGTTACATCCTCATTTCCCTGAGATCCTGGCAGCGTCCGCTAGAGCCCTGCGCAGATAAGATTTTTAGCATCTGCGTGCACATTATCCGATTCGCACCGTTGCATACGCAACCGTTTAGATCCGCAAGTTTCGAAGGACGCGTCAACACAGCCGGAAGAATGTTGGTATAATTTCGGATGCCTCCATGCTCTCATGGAAGGACTCACGCCAAAATGCCTTCTCTCCTGTCTTGGCCGTGCATGGTCAAAGGTGAACCCGGGCATGCGCTCGCTGTCGGTGCGCAATACAAATAAATTGCTAGTAGAAAAATTACAGCATGCGGTATATCCGCATCTGACCTCGAGCCATCCGATCCGCACACTGCAGAAAGTGATAAATTCTTGTCCGAATCCGCAAGTATCTTACGGATATCCGCTTCCATCCGCAGATGGTGCAGGGCTCTAGCGTCCACATCAGGTAGTGACGCGCAAACAGCTGTTGCTGCAATTTGTGTTGTGTAGCTGTAACAGTTCTGTGATTTTTGTACGTGCAGCTTCTTTTCTTTGTCTCTCTCAGATCAGTGTTGATACAGCTTTTACTCTTATGTGGCCAGACAAGCATCCCGTGAAAGAGTGTGCATAGCCACTAAACAAACTAGTTAGAACTAGCAGGCTACATGATGCTTTCTGACATGTTTTTTTTTTCTATTTTCTAGCCACAGTGAGTCATTGGAGGCAGTGCTGCAGCGCCAACAATCACTCATTGGAAGAAAGGAATGAGGTGGCCATCAACACCCTGCTGCCAGTTCAACACTCCTCAGTCAAAACACAAGACGCCTGCTTGGCGGCAAAGTCAATCCAGTTTTAGACAGAGTTTTGTACCGTAGACTTCGTGTGTGGTTTACTGCAAATAAATGTTTATGCTGAGATCCGTGTTGCTATCAATTATATCACATTTCTGCATGAATGCATGCCAAGACGGTAGCAGGACTAGTCATGGTCTAAAATAGGTCTAAAGGTGGCTAAAGTAAGGTACAGGAAATGTATAACCCTAGACCTGTCGCCTGAATGGAGGGATAAAATTGGTCTAGCTGTAGACTTCATGTCTAATACATGGTTAAGTGTCTGACCCTGTTCCAGACATCCAGGCCAAAGAATGTCTAAATCACGGCTAGGTACATAGACATTGGATGTCTAGGGCTAGATGGCTAGGTGGCGTAACGTTAGACGTGTTATTTGACGTCTAGTGGACGGATACTAGACATCTGGTCTAATTGCCCAGACATTCTATAGACATTCCTTATCTCTTTTTTTAGACGTCATTTAGACGTTTACTAGCCCACCATGTGCTCCCTGGGTTGTTGCACATGAGAGCATCGTCATGGATGCCCTGGAAGAACGCATGTGGAGACATCTGAAGACTCGAAACAAATTTTGTGAAATGGTAATGCAGCTGCGTTTGTGTTTTACTGGTACGTTGGAGTCTTACAATTTCACTTTGACCTTTGTTGCACATGAGAGCATCGTCATGGATGGCCTGGAAGAACGCATGTGGAGACATCTGAAGACTCGAAACAAATTTTATGAAATGGTAATGCAGCTGCGTTTGTGTTTTACTGGTACGTTGGAGTCTTACAATTTCACTTTGACCTTTGTTGCACATGAGAGCATCGTCATGGATGGCCTGGAAGAACGCATGTGGAGACATCTGAGGACTCGAAACAAATTTTGTGAAATGGTAATGCAGCTGCGTTTGTGTTTTACTGGTACGTTGGAGTCTTACAATTTCTCTTTGACCTTTGTTGCACATGAGAGCATCGTTATGGATGGCCTGGAAGAACGCATGTGGAGACATCTGAAGACTCGAAACAAATTTTATGAAATGGTAATGCAGCTGCGTTTGTGTTTCACTGTTGCGTTGGAGTCTTACAATTTCCCTTTGACCTTTGTTGCACATGAGAGCATCGTCATGGATGGCCTGGAAGAACGCATGTGGAGACATCTGAAGACTCGAAACAAATTTTATGAAATGGTAATGCAGCTGCGTTTGTGTTTTACTGGTGCGTTGGAGTCTTACAATTTCTGTTTGACCTTTGTTGCACATGAGAGCATCGTCATGAATGGCCTGGAAGAACGCATGTGGAGACATTTGAAGACTCGAAACAAATTTTGTGAAATGGTAATGCAGCTGCGTTTGCGTTTTACTGGTACGTTGGAGTCTTACAATTTCTCTTTGACCTTTGTTGCACATGAGAGAATCGTCATGGATGGCCTGGAAGAACGCATGTGGAGACATCTGAAGACTCGAAACAAATTTTATGAAATGGTAATGCAGCTGCGTTTGTGTTTTACTGGTACGTTGGAGTCTTACAATTTCTCTTTGACCTTTGTTGCACATGAGAGCATCGTCATGGATGGCCTGGAAGAACGCATGTGGAGACATCTGAAGACTCGAAACAAATTTTATGAAATGGTAATGCAGCTGCGTTTGTGTTTCACTGGTGCGTTGGAGTCTTACAATTTCCCTTTGACCTTTGTTGCACATGAGAGCATCGTCATGGATGGCCTGGAAGAACGCATGTGGAGACATCTGAAGACTCGAAACAAATTTTATGAAATGGTAATGCAGCTGCGTTTGTGTTTTACTGGTGCGTTGGAGTCTTACAATTTCTGTTTGACCTTTGTTGCACATGAGAGCATCGTCATGAATGGCCTGGAAGAACGCATGTGGAGACATTTGAAGACTCGAAACAAATTTTGTGAAATGGTAATGCAGCTGCGTTTGCGTTTTACTGGTACGTTGGAGTCTTACAATTTCTCTTTGACCTTTGTTGCACATGAGAGCATCGTCATGGATGGCCTGGAAGAACGCATGTGGAGACATCTGAAGACTCGAAACAAATTTTATGAAATGGTAATGCAGCTGCGTTTGTGTTTTACTGGTACGTTGGAGTCTTACAATTTCTCTTTGACCTTTGTTGCACATGAGAGCATCGTCATGGATGGCCTGGAAGAACGCATGTGGAGACATCTGAAGACTCGAAACAAATTTTATGAAATGGTAATGCAGCTGCGTTTGTGTTTCACTGGTGCGTTGGAGTCTTACAATTTCCCTTTGACCTTTGTTGCACATGAGAGCATCGTCATGGATGGCCTGGAAGAACGCATGTGGAGACATCTGAAGACTCGAAACAAATTTTATGAAACGGTAATGCAGCTGCGTTTGTGTTTTACTGGTGCGTTGGAGTCTTACAATTTCTGTTTGACCTTTGTTGCACATGAGAGCATCGTCATGAATGGCCTGGAAGAACGCATGTGGAGACATTTGAAGACTCGAAACAAATTTTGTGAAATGGTAATGCAGCTGCGTTTGCGTTTTACTGGTACGTTGGAGTCTTACAATTTCTCTTTGACCTTTGTTGCACATGAGAGCATCGTCATGGATGGCCTGGAAGAACGCATGTGGAGACATCTGAAGACTCGAAACAAATTTTATGAAATGGTAATGCAGCTGCGTTTGTGTTTTACTGGTACGTTGGAGTCTTACAATTTCTCTTTGACCTTTGTTGCACATGAGAGCATCGTCATGGATGGCCTGGAAGAACGCATGTGGAGGCATCTGAAGACTCGAAACAAATTTTATAAAATGGTAATGCAGCTGCGTTTGTGTTTTACTGGTACGTTGGAGTCTTACAATTTCACTTTGACCTTTGTTGCACATGAGAGCATCGTCATGGATGGCCTGGAAGAACGCATGTGGAGACATCTGAAGACTCGAAACAAATTTTATGAAATGGTAATGCAGCTGCGTTTGTGTTTTACTGGTACGTTGGAGTCTTACAATTTCACTTTGACCTTTGTTGCACATGAGAGCATCGTCATGGATGGCCTGGAAGAACGCATGTGGAGACATCTGAGGACTCGAAACAAATTTTGTGAAATGGTAATGCAGCTGCGTTTGTGTTTTACTGGTACGTTGGAGTCTTACAATTTCTCTTTGACCTTTGTTGCACATGAGAGCATCGTTATGGATGGCCTGGAAGAACGCATGTGGAGACATCTGAAGACTCGAAACAAATTTTATGAAATGGTAATGCAGCTGCGTTTGTGTTTCACTGGTGCGTTGGAGTCTTACAATTTCCCTTTGACCTTTGTTGCACATGAGAGCATCGTCATGGATGGCCTGGAAGAACGCATGTGGAGACATCTGAAGACTCGAAACAAATTTTATGAAATGGTAATGCAGCTGCGTTTGTGTTTTACTGGTGCGTTGGAGTCTTACAATTTCTGTTTGACCTTTGTTGCACATGAGAGCATCGTCATGAATGGCCTGGAAGAACGCATGTGGAGACATTTGAAGACTCGAAACAAATTTTGTGAAATGGTAATGCAGCTGCGTTTGCGTTTTACTGGTACGTTGGAGTCTTACAATTTCTCTTTGACCTTTGTTGCACATGAGAGCATCGTCATGGATGGCCTGGAAGAACGCATGTGGAGACATCTGAAGACTCGAAACAAATTTTATGAAATGGTAATGCAGCTGCGTTTGTGTTTTACTGGTACGTTGGAGTCTTACAATTTCTCTTTGACCTTTGTTGCACATGAGAGCATCGTCATGGATGGCCTGGAAGAACGCATGTGGAGACATCTGAAGACTCGAAACAAATTTTATGAAATGGTAATGCAGCTGCGTTTGTGTTTCACTGGTGCGTTGGAGTCTTACAATTTCCCTTTGACCTTTGTTGCACATGAGAGCATCGTCATGGATGGCCTGGAAGAACGCATGTGGAGACATCTGAAGACTCGAAACAAATTTTATGAAATGGTAATGCAGCTGCGTTTGTGTTTTACTGGTGCGTTGGAGTCTTACAATTTCTGTTTGACCTTTGTTGCACATGAGAGCATCGTCATGAATGGCCTGGAAGAACGCATGTGGAGACATTTGAAGACTCGAAACAAATTTTGTGAAATGGTAATGCAGCTGCGTTTGCGTTTTACTGGTACGTTGGAGTCTTACAATTTCTCTTTGACCTTTGTTGCACATGAGAGCATCGTCATGGATGGCCTGGAAGAACGCATGTGGAGACATCTGAAGACTCGAAACAAATTTTATGAAATGGTAATGCAGCTGCGTTTGTGTTTTACTGGTACGTTGGAGTCTTACAATTTCTCTTTGACCTTTGTTGCACATGAGAGCATCGTCATGGATGGCCTGGAAGAACGCATGTGGAGGCATCTGAAGACTCGAAACAAATTTTATAAAATGGTAATGCAGCTGCGTTTGTGTTTTACTGGTACGTTGGAGTCTTACAATTTCACTTTGACCTTTGTTGCACATGAGAGCATCGTCATGGATGGCCTGGAAGAACGCATGTGGAGACATCTGAAGACTCGAAACAAATTTTATGAAATGGTAATGCAGCTGCGTTTGTGTTTTACTGGTACGTTGGAGTCTTACAATTTCACTTTGACCTTTGTTGCACATGAGAGCATCGTCATGGATGGCCTGGAAGAACGCATGTGGAGACATATGAGGACTCGAAACAAATTTTGTGAAATGGTAATGCAGCTGCGTTTGTGTTTTACTGGTACGTTGGAGTCTTACAATTTCTCTTTGACCTTTGTTGCACATGAGAGCATCGTTATGGATGGCCTGGAAGAACGCATGTGGAGACATCTGAAGACTCGAAACAAATTTTATGAAATGGTAATGCAGCTGCGTTTGTGTTTCACTGGTGCGTTGGAGTCTTACAATTTCCCTTTGACCTTTGTTGCACATGAGAGCATCGTCATGGATGGCCTGGAAGAACGCATGTGGAGACATCTGAAGACTCGAAACAAATTTTATGAAATGGTAATGCAGCTGCGTTTGTGTTTTACTGGTGCGTTGGAGTCTTACAATTTCTGTTTGACCTTTGTTGCACATGAGAGCATCGTCATGAATGGCCTGGAAGAACGCATGTGGAGACATTTGAAGACTCGAAACAAATTTTGTGAAATGGTAATGCAGCTGCGTTTGCGTTTTACTGGTACGTTGGAGTCTTACAATTTCTCTTTGACCTTTGTTGCACATGAGAGCATCGTCATGGATGGCCTGGAAGAACGCATGTGGAGACATCTGAAGACTCGAAACAAATTTTATGAAATGGTAATGCAGCTGCGTTTGTGTTTTACTGGTACGTTGGAGTCTTACAATTTCTCTTTGACCTTTGTTGCACATGAGAGCATCGTCATGGATGGCCTGGAAGAACGCATGTGGAGACATCTGAAGACTCGAAACAAATTTTATGAAATGGTAATGCAGCTGCGTTTGTGTTTCACTGGTGCGTTGGAGTCTTACAATTTCCCTTTGACCTTTGTTGCACATGAGAGCATCGTCATGGATGGCCTGGAAGAACGCATGTGGAGACATCTGAAGACTCGAAACAAATTTTATGAAATGGTAATGCAGCTGCGTTTGTGTTTTACTGGTGCGTTGGAGTCTTACAATTTCTGTTTGACCTTTGTTGCACATGAGAGCATCGTCATGAATGGCCTGGAAGAACGCATGTGGAGACATTTGAAGACTCGAAACAAATTTTGTGAAATGGTAATGCAGCTGCGTTTGCGTTTTACTGGTACGTTGGAGTCTTACAATTTCTCTTTGACCTTTGTTGCACATGAGAGCATCGTCATGGATGGCCTGGAAGAACGCATGTGGAGACATCTGAAGACTCGAAACAAATTTTATGAAATGGTAATGCAGCTGCGTTTGTGTTTTACTGGTACGTTGGAGTCTTACAATTTCTCTTTGACCTGTGTTGCACATGAGAGCATCGTCATGGATGGCCTGGAAGAACGCATGTGGAGGCATCTGAAGACTCGAAACAAATTTTATAAAATGGTAATGCAGCTGCGTTTGTGTTTTACTGGTACGTTGGAGTCTTACAATTTCACTTTGACCTTTGTTGCACATGAGAGCATCGTCATGGATGGCCTGGAAGAACGCATGTGGAGACATCTGAAGACTCGAAACAAATTTTGTGAAATGGTAATGCAGCTGCGTTTGTGTTTTACTGGTACGTTGGAGTCTTACAATTTCACTTTGACGTTTGTTGCACATGAGAGCATCGTCATGGATGCCCTGGAAGAACGCATGTGGAGACATCTGAAGACTCGAAACAAATTTTGTGAAATGGTAATGCAGCTGCGTTTGTGTTTTACTGGTACGTTGGAGTCTGTGGGAAAACTACCGCCCCTGCCCAACTGGGCACAGGGCTCCCACTCCCGGGGCCTTCCGCATCCGTTCGCCTCGCCGGAGGTAGTACGAAACAACCATTCAAATAGCAGAGAAACAACAATTTATTACCATACTTGCATACCCTGCGATGCCAACGATCCGTGACCAGCTCGAGGATCCCCCGGGAAGTGTCCCCAATACAAACACGCCCGCCTTTTTAAGGGTATCGATGACAGTCTTCAGCGCCCCCTACTACTGCACGTGTACGATATCAGCGGGCGATAACCGGCTGCACCGGCCGCGAGAGAAGTCACTATCTCCAAATCCAACACTCCCCCGACCAAAAAACTCGACGTGCCGTCACGGCACTGAAAAACAAAAGAGGTCCCAGGGCGCGATCACACAAACCAATTCAGTTCATATTTTCAGAGAAGGTCGTCCATGTCGTCGTCGGGAATGTCGATTAGGACGTCATTTCCTCTTGGCGGCTCTGCAGGTTGCTGCTCCATGTCCCGTAACATTTCCGGTCTGTGTCTTTGGATGATCGCAAGGGCTGCTACCACATCGGCATCTCGAACCCTCGATGCCCGGGCGGCCTCTGTCCTGGCGCGGTGGAGGAACGTGGAGGCAGGGGCCTCCTGCGGCGAGAACTTGCTGGATTCAGAGTTTGCTGGGTCGACTAAAATAAAAAAAGGGAAAGGTAATACAGGAAAGTGACCAGAAGGAATCTCCTGACGAAGAGGCGTTGTTGGACCCTCTAATCACTATGAAGTCGCGGTCGTGTGAATGACAGCGAACTGAATGCCAGGACGAGTCAGGGGCACTAGGTCCTAGTGACCGACGTTTCGGCGGCCACCTACACGGCCTGTAAGGTCGCATACTGTAGGCAGTACTGTATCGGTCGTGAGTCCGTCTGCATGTCGGCGCTCAACCGAAATTAATCCCCGTCGAACACGTGCAACGCGGTTCTAACGCCTGATCCGGCGTAGGCGGGGATGGTATTCGAGTTCAGCTAAGAGGTCGCCTTGTATAGCACGAACCTCCTACGGCATCCTTCCCGGCTGGTGAAGTGACGGGCTCGAAAATTGGGCGAACGCGTGAGTGGCACTGACGGATAGCCGATGCGACCTTCCGCGCTTCAGTCGCAGAGGAAACAACCCTACTGAACGGCCGAAGTGAAGCCCGAACGAATTCTACATGGCTCTCGTCGCAAAGCTGAGTACGCTTATGCAGCTCCTTTCGGAAACGGCGTTCGTAATCCGGCAGGAGAAATTCGTTCATGAACCGTGCTGGGAGTCATGGAATGACGTGTAACTCGGCTGCAGCCGATGCCCGCGAACGGCCTCTCTGAGCGTGCCGCCAGCGCAGCTGACGCGGCGTCAGGTAGCAGTAGCGCGTGCACTGCGGACGTTAACCTGTGCGGAGTCGTGGATGAGACGCCATCGATACGTCGGACTGCCGCGCGAGCCCTGCGGGTACTACTGCGACCAAGTCAGGCGTCCTACTAGAGGAGGGCCGGGGAACTGCGAGTGCCTCAATCTTGCTCCAGAGTCGCAGCCACGTAGCAGCTTACAACTGACCGGGAGCGACGAGCTGGTCACGGAGAACAAACATAAAACAATTAACAACGCCGAAAACAACTTGCCGGCCCAAACCGCCAACATACGTGGCCCATGACATACGGGAACCCTCCACCGAACGGACTCGGGCCCCACGTTGGGCGCCATTGTGGGAAAACTACCGCCCCTGCCCAACTGGGCACAGGGCTCCCACTCCCGGAGCCTTCCGCATCCGTTCGCCTCGCCGGAGGTAGTACGAAACAACCATTCAAATAGCAGAGAAACAACAATTTATTACCATACTTGCATACCCTGCGATGCCAACGATCCGTGACCAGCTCGAGGATCCCCCGGGAAGTGTCCCCAATACAAACACGCCCGCCTTTTTAAGGGTATCGATGACAGTCTTCAGCGCCCCCTACTACTGCACGTGTACGATATCAGCGGGCGATAACCGGCTGCACCGGCCGCGAGATAAGTCACTATCTCCAAATCCAACAAGTCTTACAATTTCTCTTTGACCTTTGTTGCACATGAGAGCATCGTTATGGATGGCCTGGAAGAACGCATGTGCAGACATCTGAAGACTCGAAACAAATTTTATGAAATGGTAATGCAGCTGCGTTTGTGTTTCACTGGTGCGTTGGAGTCTTACAATTTCCCTTTGGCTTTTGTTGCACATAAGAGCATTGTCATGGATGGCATGGAAGAACGCATGTGAAGACATCTGAAGACTCGAAACAAATTTTATGAATAGGTAATACAGCTGCGTTTGTGCTTCACTGGGACGTTGGAGCCTTACAATTTCTGTGTGACTTTTGTCGCACATGAGAGTTTAAAAGGGGGTGTTGTTCCTCTACATGAGTCCCGACCGGCGATTATGGTATACCACGGAGCGGCGAAGACGGTGGCCTATCTCCGTGGCTGCGCCGGTGGAACTGAGAAGCGGGTGCTCCAGGCGCGTGTCCATCCTCGTCGTTGTCCACCGGCCGCTACATCACTCCCCGCCTCAGACGCGGAGCGGCGATAAAGCAGATTGTGTCCACGAATTCACTGGAGGAGGGTAGCGAAGGCGACCGTGGTTACTGGTTAGCATGCACGGTTGAACAGGATGACGGTACGGCACACGGCGGCGAAGCATCACAGCTGATGAGGCATCACGATCTGTTAGTCCGAGAAGAGCGGGGAAGAGAGTGAGGCGCTGCCGAAGTGGTGCTGCTGGGGTGCCGCTACCGGCACAGGAGCCAAAGCCCAGAGTCCCAGGGGAGGAGAGGGTGAGGCTGTGCGAGCCGTTGAGAGATGCCGAGACGCCGGCTGAAGCGTGCCGTGGCGTCGGCTGCCGCGACCGGCAGGTGAGCGCAAACTCGGGTGTCGTGGCCGGTAGTGAAGGAGCGCCGGGGTGCGGTGAACATTGGGCTGAAGCGAATTTCTCATTGACCTTTGTTGCACATGAGAGCATCGTCATGGATGGCTTGGAAGAACGCATGTGGAGACATCTGAAGGCTCGAAACAAATTTTATGAAATGGTTATGCAGCTGCGTTTGTGTTTTACTGGTGCGTTGGAGTCTTACAATTTCTCTTTGACCTTTGTTGCACATGAGGGCATCGTCATGGATGGCCTGGAAGAACGCATGTGCAGACATCTGAAGACTCGAAACAAATTTTATGAAATGGTAATGCAGCTGCGTTTGTGTTTTACTGGTGCGTTGGAGTCTTACAATTTCTCTTTGACCTTTGTTGCACATGAGGGCATCGTCATGGATGGCCTGGAAGAACGCATGTGCAGACATCTGAAGACTCGAAACAAATTTTATGAAATGGTAATGCAGCTGCGTTTGTGTTTTACTGGTGCGTTGGAGTCTTACAATTTCTCTTTGACCTTTGTTGCACATGAGAGCATCGTCACCCAAGCAACAAACAAAGGTTGGGCCAAGCTAGACTATAGTTAGGCTGGCCTATCTGGCCTTGCTTGGAACATCATCGGATAACAAGATTGTTTGTTGATACGGATCTGTACCTTGGCCAACGATTTGCCGAGCATTGGCCAGCCTACGTTGTGCCAAGCATGTACCAAGATACAGACCAAAGCATTCCTGCGGCGTCCCTCATTTTCAGACCCAATTGTCTCGCGGCGTAAGGTAGCAATATACCATTATTTGTTTGTTGCTCGTATTTCCCACAACGTTTCGTGAGGAAAAACAGATACTATACATAACTGCATAACTGAGCGGGCGCGGACAGAGGTGGGCATTTTGGTGAAACCTCACTCGCCTTCACCCTCATGGCCCTCACGGGCACATGCCCTCACCCTCACCGCCCTCACGAGCACATACCCTCACTCGCTCTCACCCTCACGGCCCTCACAGGCACATGCCTCACTCGCCCTCACCCTCACCGCCCTCACGAGCACATGCCCTCACTCGCCCTCGCCCTCATGGCCCTCATGGGCGCATGCCCTCACTCGCCCTCACCCTCACCGCCCTCGCGAGCACATGCCCTCACTCGCCCTCGCCCTCATGGGCGCATGCCCTCACTCGCCCTCACCCTCACCGCCCTCGCGAGCACATGCCCTCACTCGCCCTCGCCCTCATGGGCGCATGCCCTCACTCGCCCTCACCCTCACGGCCCTCACGGGCACATGCCCTCACTCGCCCTCACCACCACGGCCCTCACAAACGCAAGCAATCACCCATGAGGGTCTTACCCTCATAAGGTCTCCCGTGAGTGCACTCATGAGGTTGTGCCCCTCATGAGACCTCCTGTGAGTGCACTCATGAGGTCTGAGGGGCGCCAGGGCTGTGTGAGTGAAGTCACTGGTGAGGTCTGAGAGGTGTGAGGTCAGTATGAGGGCATTCAGAAATGAGGTCAAATGACGCATACCTGACGTGCGCAAATTATGAAGGCATTGATGATATGGTTCCAGCGACACAACTACCGGCTGTCTGCACTCTAAAGGGCTGGTGTGCACGTATTAGGTAATTTCGTCTACATCGCGCTGGGAACACAGCAAAGCGTCCTGAGGTGACTGATTACTTGGTGATATTGTTCCAGCGACCCAACTACCGGCTGTGTGCACTTTAAACGGCTGGTGTGAACGTATTTCCCAATTTCGTCTACGTCGCGCTGGGAACACAGCAAAGCGTCCTGAGGTGAGTCACCTTAGGTGACTGATTACCTGGTGATATTGTTCCAGCGACGCAACTACCGGCAGGATGCACTTTAAAGGGCTGGTTGCTCGGTTTTTAGCAATTTCGTCTACGTCGCGCTGGGAACACAACAAAGCCTCCTGAGCTCTCTGACTGATTACTTGCGGATAAGGTTGCAGTGACCCAACTACCGGCAGGATGCACTTTAAAGGGCTGCTTGCCCGGTTTTTAGCAATTTCGTCTACGTCGCGCTGGGAACACAGCAAAGCGTCCTGAGGTGAGTCACCTTAGGTGACTGATTACCTGGTGATATTGTTCCAGCGACGCAACTACCGGCAGGATGCACTTTAAAGGGCTGGTTGCTCGGTTTTTAGCAATTTCGTCTACGTCGCGCTGGGAACACAACAAAGCCTCCTGAGCTCTCTGACTGATTACTTGCGGATAAGGTTGCAGTGACCCAACTACCGGCAGGGTGCACTTTAAAGGGCTGCTGTGCCCGTTTTTAGCAATTTCTTCTACGTCGCGCTGGGAACACAACAACGCCTCCTGAGCTCTCTGACTGATTACTTGCGGATAAGGTTGCAGTGACCCAACTACCGGCAGGATGCACTTTAAAGGGCTGGTTGCCCGGTTTTTAGCAATTTCGTCTACGTCGCGCTGGGAACACAACAAAGCCTCCTGAGCTCTCTGACTGATTACTTGCGGATAAGGTTGCAGTGACCCAACTACCGGCAGGATGCACTTTAAAGGGCTGGTTGCCCGGTTTTTAGCAATTTCGTCTACGTCGCGCTGGGAACACAACAAAGCCTCCTGAGCTCTCTGACTGATTACTTGCGGATAAGGTTGCAGTGACCCAACTACCGGCAGGATGCACTTTAAAGGGCTGGTTGCCCGGTTTTTAGCAATTTCGTCTACGTCGCGCTGGGAACACAGCAAAGCGTCCTGAGGTGAGTCACCATAGGTGACTGATTACCTGGTGATATTGTTCCAGCGACGCAACTACCGGCAGGATGCACTTTAAAGGGACCGAAAAGTGAATATAAACCTATCGAAACTTTATGTTCAGCAAAAAGCTTGAACTTTCAAAAGTTCAAATATCAAAGAACTCCGCTGAAATCGCTGTAGTTTTTCTGTAATCGAATTTTCCATAATTGCATGTCCAGGGACCTAGTGGGAAACCGAGCAGTCTGTCAACAATGGCATGACGCCGCGCCATCTGTCGAGGACGCATGTAACACGCGCACTTCCGGGCGCTAATCCGGCGAAAACGAAAATGGCAGTGGGTATTTGTGACCACTTCTACGTCGAGAATGTCGAGCCTCTTGAACATGAGTGCGCTGGAATTCCGCATTCGAGAACTGTCGCTCACACAGAACTGTCGTTCATGCGTTAGGGTGGTGGAAAGTGTGTTCTTCGCAGCAGAAGATTCCTCGTCCAGAGATTAGTCGGAGTCACACTCGTCCTCAGCAGTAGCCCACCGTGCCGTGAGCATGGACTGATATTTGTGAAATTTCCATGCATCAGGGAGAAGCACTTGTGTAAGCCGAAACAAGCGCTGTATTTTTCGTCGTGCAGGTGTTCATGTGTGAAATGCAAACCGACGGATAATACGGTTTTTGCTGCCGAGAGGTAGAGAATGCGTGTGGAAGGCAGACAGACAATTGTATCAGAACTAACGAATATTTCGAAATACTGTGCCTTGACACCGAAGTACTGCAAGTGTCTTTTACATACATCCGAGAAACCGAAGAGCATGGCAATATACACTGCAGCGCCGTGTGGTCTTTACGCGCTACTTGAACAGCAAACTGGACGGAAAACCCTTATTTCTGCAGGAAATTCCGTTATACCACCTGGTTGGAGGAGGTCTTCCATTCACAAGAAGGATATGGGGTGCTCCGAGAAAATACAATAGAAAGTACTCCACTGGTTCTCGATCTGCGTCATGCATGCAATTAGGGATGCTTTCCCATCAGTTAGCAGACTTGTAGAAATGTTGATGTCAGCATATTTTCATTTCGTGCTTGCTGCAAGTTTTTCTCATTCCTTTTACTTTGCTGTCACAGCATATTATAATTACTAGTTTGTTCCTGGAGGGTTAAGTAACCTGTGGGCGTAGATGTATTTCTAGGTTATACTCATGTCTCAATTGTATATGTGAGGAGTAAGTAAGATAATTTTCATCAGTGTCATTCAGCTGAACTGTGTTCATAACCTTTAAGTACACTTCTTAGTGACCACGTTTCAAAATGTCAATTAATATTTGAACCAAGATCGGGATTTAACACTTAATTAACTCTGTTTTGCTAAACGGAGTACTTGTGACTGATTCATTATCACGTCACCAACTAACATTTGTAAAGAAGGACTTGAGGGCTGACTTCAATTATTATTAACCCTTGATCTGGGTTCAAAGTTAACCATGCACCATTGGTGTGCATAGTACTCCAAAATGGCTAAATAATTTATTGCATAAGTTCTCTGTTACTGTAATTGAGACGTACTTTTGTAAAGTACTTTTGACAGCCCTGCAAATTGAAACTGGCTTCAGTGTACACTACAAATGCATCGTAACATTTGATTGAAATATAATATAAGAGCAGAAGCAACGTTTTGTCACAACTCAAACTATATCTTTCTTATTTATTGTCCAGGGATTTAGGAAACAGAGTAGGACTTCCTGCCCTCTGATGTTTTGACGTACTTGATAGAGTTGTAAAACCTGCAACAAAATAAACAAGAGACGTATAAACAGTTTTGTCTTTTGCTTTTGAATTTAACAAGCTGTTATATTTTACCATTTGTTCACTTTTGTATTCTCTGTTGGTGAAAAGATAACAGGAACTATAATCTTGATGAAGATGAGAACTTTTCTTCAGGCATGCTAAGTGAGACAAAAGAAATGTACAATGAAGGCTGCATAAAAACAGCAAATCTCCGTCGACTAAAACTTTATATATGTGGATGTTACCACATCGTGTAGTTCCCATCCAAAAGTAGGACTAGGCAAGGTTGTTTGGTAGTTGTTGGTAGGTTGTTGGCATGTTGATGTGCTATACCGTTATAGCACATCAATATAGATGAGGGCCAAACACAGTAGACAGCGTGATGGCTGCAAACTCAAGTGAAGATTTATTCAACAGAACAAGAAACCGAAAGCATGAGTAGAGAAAGGCAGTGCCCATGCAGTGTATCGTGAACCACACTAATCTCTGAGAAGGTAGGATCGGAAGAGCAATATAGAGAAATAACAGTTGCCTCCGAGATAGGGGAACTCTGCAAATTTAGGACCAATATGATGTGATAACCTTGCATGGCTCACTATAGCTCTGACACACATTGAACAATTCCAGTAGTGGGGCTTCAAAGACAATGAACGTTCGCTGTTTCATAGGGCATTCAAGTGTAGAGGATGCTTCTCTAGAAAATTAATTAGCGTTCCTTAGTCATGAAGTCATAACTACACCTCAACAGGAAGTATTCTTGTACCCTTCAAACAAGCTAGTAGTACTCATCGGTTTCTTCTCCTATTGTTGATGTCATACTAATGTTCTGCACCTGTCCAAAGACTCCAAAAAATGTAACAAAGTCTGCAACAAATCTAGTGCTTCCATCTGTAGACTTTGCATACCTGCTTTCAGCTATTTCTGTCATGTCAACTTGAGTGCCTGGATCACACACACACAAAGCAGTCTTGCGCCACTTCAACACTGGAAGGCCCCTAAAATTAAATTTGTTGATGTTGACAATGTTGAGTACGGGACAAGTAGGATAACATAAGTTAAATGGAATACGTCATCGCTATATTATAATTTATACATGTGTGACACCTGTACGTACCTAAGATGTCGTGTTGAACTCGTCACCTCGGTGAACCAAAATCACTGGGTACTGAGCATCAGTGCAATCGTTACGTCTTCGCAATTCGCCTTCTACGGCATATTCGTAGTCATCGGCAGCAAAATGAGCTCAGCACACACGACACGACTGCTACATCTAATAACCGAGTGTTTCAAACCACATTCGTTTTCGCGCACTCTCCTGTTGAATCTTGTGGTAGAAAACGCCCGCCGCCGATGGTCAACGAACATGATTTTTGCATCCCCCAACACCAAAACTACACCAGGCATATGTAGGTCTCTCGAATAATTGACACAACAGCCACGAACATGTCATTCACTTATACTTTGTGCTTCGCGCGACCAACATGACCACCCACGACGTAAACAATAAACGCGATGGCCTTGCAGATGGCGCGGCGGATCGTAGCTCGTAGCGGCAAAGTAGCTCAATGCTTTATTAACGTAAAAGCTATGGAAGTGAGCGTCATTTTTAAAATGTCGTTTAGCTGTAAGATAAAGTGCGTGAACTTTGTTCTCTACAAAATCAACTCTCACGTGGTAAGGGTTGACCAATCCCTGGGAGCCCTGACCCGAAACCCAAGTTGCTCTTTTTCGCCGTTCGCTGGCAGCACCGTCCATGTTCCGGCAATCTTCAAAATATTTATACGTAAAAAATATGTCGAATTGAGAAGTAATGCTTTCTGTGTCTTATCAAACAACGATGTTGTGCACGACAGTGGGCAAAAATATGGGGGTTATTTTTCACTTTTCGGTCCCTTTAAAGGGCTGGTTGCTCGGTTTTTAACAATTTCGTCTACGTCGCGCTGGGAACACAACAAAGCCTCCTGAGCTCTCTGACTGATTACTTGCGGATAAGGTTGCAGTGACCCAACTACCGGCAGGGTGCACTTTAAAGGGCTGCTGTGCCCGTTTTTAGCAATTTCTTCTACGTCGCGCTGGGGACACAACAAAGCCTCCTGAGCTCTCTGACTGATTACTTGCGGATAAGGTTGCAGTGACCCAACTACCGGCAGGGTGCACTTTAAAGGGGTGATGTGCCCGTTTTTAGCAATTTCTTCTACGTCGCGCTGGGAACACAGCAAAGCGTCCTGAGCTGACTGTTTACTTGGTGATATGGTCCCAGAGACCTAAATACTGGCAGGGTGCACTATAAAGGGCTGCTGTGCCCGTTATTAGCAATTTCGTCTACGTCGCGCTGGGAACACAGCAAAGGGTCCTGAGCTGACTAATAACTTGGTGATATGGTTCCAGCGACACAAATACTGGCAGGGTGCACTTTAAAGGGCTGCTGTGTCCGTTTTTAGCAATTTCGTCTACGTTGTGCTGGGAACACAGCAAAGCGTCCTGAGCTGACTAATTACTTGGTGGGAATCACACACGTAACATGAAAAACGGTTAGGAGCAATTAAGATTTATTTGAACAAGAACTTTCGTGCAAGAGACTGCACTTCTTCAGGTTACACAACTAAGCGCGACACAAGTATATATACCAAGAGAACAGATACAATAAAACAGGTTTCCAGAACTAAGTAAACAGAACACAACCATACAGTAATACAATGCATCACGTGAGCAACCGTCACATAAGAAACAGGAAAGAGAAAGTGTACGGGTAAATGAGACATTCGGTGAGTTGCAGGCTTCAGTGAAAAATCACTGCTTTTGACGTCGCTGCTGAGTGAGTATGGCACTGCTAGTGACGCAACATGTGATTCCAGTGTCTTTCACCCCACCCCACGTTATTTCGTGAGCAATTAGCATCAGAATCAATGAGCTTACATGATGCACTTATGAAGGGTAATTTCATGTGTGACGATAAACATACTGCACTGCTAATTTACAATGTAGTTTGTGGCTGTGGAGCACACTCATATTCAGTATGCCATGTGAACTAGAGAAGCATTTTCTGCCATAAACTTTAGATGAGCGAAGACCCCCAAAAATGTAAGCACTGTTTACGTGCATTTGACAACCTGCATTTTTAATACTGAGAGGCCCTCTTCGTAGCTAGAGGAAAAGGGCGCTGGCAATGTGGCGCATGTTCATAAGATGTAGAACCAGAGACACAGAAGAAGATTGACAGCATATCATGATCTCAATCATGTCATTGTGTCCGTGTTTCTGTCTCCTGTTCTGCATTTGTTAATCTTTTTGTCTAGTTGCTGGATTTTAGCCCAACAGCAGGGGTCAGCAATTAGAGAACATCCTCCATTTCCATTTCCTCATTCTCCGCATTCCTCATTCAAGTAACGTTGAAGAAGTAACCATGCGAAGAAACAATACAACAGTGAAGCTGGCTTCAGTACACTACAACATGTCACATGTAACAATATACAGTATGCCTCAGTGTTTCCCAAACCATGTGTCAGGACCCCCATTGAGGCCGCGATAGCCCAAATGGGGCCCAAAAGAAAGCAGATGAAGTGAGCGCAATATGCCACAAAACCAAGGAAACTATCTCTCTACGACTGCATTATGTTGAAGTTGTTTTACAAAAATGCAAGTTCAGTTCAGCGCACAATCAGTCGGGAAACAAGCTAACTCGCAGCAATGCTTTCAATCAAGTGTGTCGCAGTATTCCTCACTGTATCATGACGATACCCTGGACCTACATCAGACCCTACTTGCACGCACTAGTATAACATTCATATTTATTTATTTATTTCGAGAACCCCAAGGGTCTGGAGGACATTACATGGGGGGTGGGAACTGGAGCGTAAGATACATTTACAACAACTTGATAGAAACAAACAAGCAAGCAGAAAAGAACAACACAATTAGCAGTAAGTAAACAGGAAAATAAAGGAACGACGACAGTACAAACATATGAAAACAAGTATTAAAGCGTGAAACAAGGAGTTCGTTCACATAAGTACAGATAATTAACAAATATGATAAGGGGGAGGTGAAAAATTTCATAGCAACTGACATACGAGCAATGTTGTCTTGTGGGTGGAGTGAACGGGAGAGGGTGTTACAAAATACTGTATGCTCGATAATAGTTGAGAGAGGTGATGGGAGGTTGTTCCATTCGATGGCAGTTGAACAAAAGAATGATCTGGATAATGCATTGGTATTACAATGAAAGCGTGTGACCTTATTAGTGTGGTCGATGCGAGGAAAAATGACACTCGGGCAGGTGATGGGAGATTGGTGCAGTGGCAAGATGAAAAAGAACCTATGGAAGAGGGATAACTTGGCAAGACGGCGACGATGTTCAAGTGAGTCGAGATTAAGATTTGATTTTAATGCGGTTACAGAGTTATCGAATTAGTAGTCGTTGGAAATGAAACGGGCAGCCCGATTCTGGATGGCTTCTAGGCCGTCGCAGAGATACTTTTGGGGAGGGTGCCAAATAGGTGACGCATATTCCAGCTTGCTTCGTACAAGAGCCGTGAAGGTTAGGAGCTTAAGATGGAGGCCGCCAACCTGAGGGTGCGTCTAACGGATCCAGGACAATTGCTCACCGGACAATTGCTCACCACAGAACCGCTTAAGCCGGACAATTGCTCACCGCCTCTTTCACCGCACACTTATATGTAATGTTATTTCGCGTTCTTATATGATGTGATTTTATTTCTCGTTTATGGCGCTCATATACTTGACTTTTTTTATGTTAACTGAACTTTGGTGTACCTCCAACCGAAATCCCCGTTGCAAAATAAACTACTGTAAATAAATGTTATTTGACTATAAAATGCACAGTCGCGCGCGGGAAACTACCAACAGCGAACTTAGACTAACCTAATAATAAACTAAGCAACATGCTGTTCAGTCGTGTCCGCCTTGCTAAGCCTAACGGCGCTAAAATGTGGCGTTCGTTCGCTAAACCGACTTGGACAGACAGAGAAAATTCGTGAATTTTAGCGCTTAAATAGTGATGTGTTTTTAAATCTCCCGCGGCATGTGTCTTGGTCACGCAGGCATGGGTGTACCGAGAGAGGGGCACGGTCACTTGTGAAAACTGTGCACTGTTTCTTTTTTCTCATATGTCATAATAATGTGAACCTGTAAACACCCGCACAGTCCGCAGCGTCCGTCCCCAAGGAAGGAGGTGAGGTGGTTGCACGCTTTGCCCCACTGGAAGCACTTTGCTGTCCCCCCTTGGAAAAAAATCCTATATGGGCGCCCCATGGACGCAGGTTCTGACAAAGACGCTTCATGCGTGCCTGCAAGTGGACGACATCTCGCCTCACCCTCTTCACTGGTGGATTTCCTAGATCTATTTGGAGCAACTTAGACAACTAAAAAAGAAGTTCAGCTATAGCATAAAAAAAATCAAGCGCCATAAACGCGAAATAAAATCTCAATATAAGAGATAAACTGATGTTCTGAGGCTGGAACAACATAGAGGGGACAGATACACACAAAGCCTCAAATTGCCTAAGAAATCAACGATGAAAGATGAAAGTCACTGAAAAGGTTAGCCAGCTGTTAGCCAGCTGTTAGCCAGCTGTTAGCCAGCTCAATATAAGTGTGGTGAAAGAGGCGGTGAGTAATATTGTCCGGCCTCAAAGGTTCTGTGGTGAGCAATTGTCCGGCGTCAGCAGTTTTTTGGTGAGCAATTGTCCGGTGAGCAATTGTCCGGTGAGCAACTGTCCGGTGAGCAATTGTCCAGTGAGCAATTGTCCGCGCCCCGCGTCTAACAAAGCCTAGGGAGCGAGAAGCGTTAATTATTATGTGGTTGATGTGCTCGTTCCAAGTTAGGTTAGATGAAAGGTGGATTCCAAGATTTTTGTAAGAATCTGCTCGTGTTAATGTGATATCACTAGGACCAGGATTTTTAGGCACTAAAAAAGTGCGAAATAGGCAGGCATTTAGGCCCTAAAAACAGCGAAATAGGCAAATATAGGCACGATAACATTGTAAGCTTTTATTGACTCATTCCTTCACTATTCTTGTAGCATGGCACAATGAAAGTCGTTCTCCAGTTCTCAAATTTGAAACTTGATTTGTTTGCTCTAAATAGGGCGTTCTAGCGGGAGAAGCTTCTTTCAACGTCACATGACGTCACAGGTGAAAACTTGAAACATGAAATCTCGTACGGGCTGAGGTCTTGATCTGGTATAGGTGTGTCCCCGCCATTTAGGATCTCTCCAATCTTCAGCAGTGTGGAAAGGGCCCGATTCTTTTGAATGAGTGCCTCCATCTTCATGGTGGCTCTGGAGCCTTTCCCTTCCAGGTTTTGGAGTGCAGAGCGGACACATTGTAGGGTCTTTAGAGATTCATTCAAAGAAATGCCAACTGTTTCTAGCTTTTTCATGTTCGTCGACAGGCAGGAGAAATTTTTGGTTCACTGTGTTGTACTGATGGCAACCAACCGATGCGGTGAGCAGCCTTGTTAACTAACTCTATACTCTACGACAGGAGACACAAAAAGCTAGCCTCACACCATGAGTTTCTGTTAAGGAGGTTACGTGTCCGTGAGTCACAGAGGCCCAAGGTAAGAGGCTATCGAGGGGATCAACATATCCCTCTTAAGAAAGTCGATGAGTCACAGGGGTGCAGAAAAGATGGCTATCGGAGGGGTCAACGTATTTTTCAGGCTTTGTGACGCGAAGGTTGCGACGAGAATAAATGTGTGTTGGAAGGGGACAAAACCTCCCGTTCTGCCATGATATACAACATGGAAGTAAGAAGGTCCGGTCCCAAATTGCCTCAAATAAGCAATTCTAGGCACGAAACTTGGAAAAAGGCATTTATGCATGAAAATGTTCAGTTTAGGCATTTATAGGCATTTTTAGGCAAATGCCTAAAAATCCTGGCCCTAGATATCACTTAGAGTGTAGGGGAAGGGAGGAAGACAGGAGACCAGTCTTCGAGAAAACGACGAAATGCGACACTTTGCAATGTTCAGAGGCATTTGCCACTCATTGTACCAACGCCGGATTAGTGAAAGGTCGCTTTGTAAGGTAGGGTGGTCAGAAGGAGAGAGGATTTGCCTGTACTCTACACAGTCGTCAGCAAAGAGACGAATCGTGGAAGATATGCCTGAAGGAAGGTCATTTATATAGATAAGTAAAAGGATAGGGCCGAGGACTGAACCCTTTGGGACACCAGAAAGCACAGGTACATCTGGGGATAGGTGGTTGTGGCAAGTAACAAATAACGTACGATTAGTCAGAAATTGAGCTATCCAACGTACGACATACGGGTCGAGGTTAAGCAGATAGAGTTTGTATAGAAGCTTAGAGTGCGGCACCATATCGAAGGCCTTGCGAGAGTCTAAGAAAGTGGCGTCAGTCTGATGATTATTGTCCGCCTAGAGAAAGATGTCGTGAACAAAACTGGCTACTTGAGTTTCACACGAATAGAGATTTCGAAACCCATGCTGCAAGGGATAGAAGAAGCATTTTTCTTCAAGGTACTTAACTACATTGGAGTATGCGTTCGAGAATTTTACATACCATAGAAGTGAGTGAAATGGGGCGGTAGTTATTAACGATGTGGCAGCTGCCTGATTTGTGAATAGGGACAATCTTCGCCGTCTTCCAGTCCTGCGGTAAAGCAGATTCTTGGAGAGACTGAGTAAATATGCAACATAGAATCTTGCTGGAAATAGATCTCGTGTTGTATAGAACCTTCGGGTTAATAGAACCCGGACCACCACTTGACGACAGCTTAAGTGGCCCAATGATTTTACAAATGCCATGAGTGCTGATATGAATGGGGACCATGGGTGACGAGGCGATTACTGATAATGGAGTTTGGGCGTACCCGTTATCGGTGTTGAAAACGGATAAAAACAAGGACGTGAAAGCGTTGGCGCAGTCGTTGTCGGCGGGTGTCAGTTAGACTCATAAGGTGGGATTTTAGCGGAGATAAAATTTTCCATAATGGTTTTGGTTTATTCGTCAAGAGAGATGGGAGGTCAATGGTAAAGAACTTATGTTTCACTTCCTTGATCGAGCGCCTGTATTCCCGTTCACAGTAGTGAAATTTAGCCCATGATACATCGTCGTCAAGACGCTTTGCCTTCCTGAATAAGCGCTTTTTCTTGGTTAGCAAGATTCTGACTTTTCGTGAACCAAGGATTGTGATCATAAGATTTCACTCTTATCTTTGGAACATGGTATTCGGTAAGGTAGTTTATGTTCTCACGAAAGAGGGACCAGTTATCCTCAATGGAGTGAGGCGAGGTGCCATGAAAGGAATTTTCATACAGAGCTTCAACACCCTCGTTGATGGCTTGGAAGTTAGCTCGAGCGTAGTCGTATATGGTTTTATCGTTGAATTTACGAACATTTGGACGACTTGAAGAGATATCGAAGAAAATGGCCTTGTGGTCACTGAGACCATCAGTGACATGCAAAGAAGTGATGTGCTCAGGATGGGAGGTTAAAACCATCAAGGGTTGACTGTGCGGCATGAGTTATTCGGGTAGGATGTGGAACGACCTACGATAGATTAAATGTAAGGCATAAATCCACAAACAGTGTCTCTTGTGAACTCCGGGAAAGATTGCAGTGGAGCAAGTTCCAATTTATTGACCGTATATGTATCAGCGTATATTGAAGGTATATATTACTGTATATGTATCAGGGCAGATTTCAAGCTTCCTGAGAGCGCACAGACGGTGATCTCAGTTGTCTCGCGACGTAACAGACGGAGAAAGACACCGGCTGACACACACACAGCCATCCCGAAGGCTATGCCCATCTTTGTTGATGCACCCACGAATCCACAGGAAGACTGCCGAAGCTCTCCCACTCGTATTAAGGACCTGTAGCTTGAACTACAAACAGTTTGGTGCACACTCCACAAAACGAGAACAGCTGATTGCTGATTCAATGCCTCCTCTACAGGGTGTCCCAGAAAACGTGTAATTGAATTATAATAAAAAAGCTACACCACCTACAGTCATGCGGTCAATGGCATTTGTTCTTACTGGGTTTTACCACCTCCTCATGTGAATGTCGCGTAACGTAAGTTTAATTATGTAAATTTTTGCGAGCTTAAGTCGGAAATTTGCCTAGTAAAGGTCACTTTTTTACCCCAGCAATGTGAAGAGCGTGTCTAATTTAGTCAAATTAATGATAATTGACAGGGATATTCAGAAGCTACCCATCGGAAAAAATAGCCGAACATCATGCTCTACGGAGGTCGCTCAGAATGGCGCACGATGAATTTTTCAGCGCAATCTTTGTCAGTCCGACGAAAGGAAGTTGGAAACCCAGCCCTTCCCGACATTGTAGAAAGAGATAAAACAGGCACGGCTTATCACGTCCGACTTTCGCTGGGATAATGCTTTCCCTCTCCCAATTTTAGGAACTGTTACTTTTTCTACTATCACTCTGTGGGCTGGCTTCGGAACCTCCTTTCGTCACACTGAGAGCGATTGCGCTCAAAAAGTCATCGCGCGCTATGGTCCGGTGCTCCGAAAACCATGATATTCGGCTATTTTTTCCGATGGGATAGGTCGTGAATATCACTGTGAATTATCATGAATTTGAGTGAAGTCGGCACGCTCTCCATATTGGTGGGGTAAAAAAGTGACCTTTACTTTGCAGATTTCCGAGTTCAGTTCGCTAATATTTACATAATTAAATTTGGAGTACATGACATTCACATTAGGAGGTGGCAAAAACCTAATAAGAACAAATGCTGTTGACCGCATGATTCTAGGTGGCGTAGTTTTTTTTTAATTATAATTCAGTGACACGCTTGATGGGACACCCTGTATATGCCTGTCACGTCGAGTGCGAAAGCGCAACCCTGCCCTCTCCCTTTTATGCGCGGCGCTTCCGCTGCGTGGTGCTGCCTTCTGACACTACAGCTAGCAGACGACACGTTCAGTCAAAGCAGCTACTGCCAGAATTTGGAGCACGTATCCAGCTTTTTTTGGAAACGACACCGTGGTATGGCAAAAAGAAATTAGCCAAGGAGGTCTACAAACATGGACAAAGTTTGTTGTTTCGCTTTTTTGCCGAATATTTTGCCCACACGCAGCAGGTGCCCGAGCACAACAACATGCGGCACTGGACGCTTTGTACATCATGCCAGCGAAGAAAAGAGTGGAGCTTGTAGTTTCATAAATTCCCAGCGGACTTGGCTCTCATAGAACAATTCTTAAAAGGAAGAACTAGCAGCTGAACTCCACTTCCAAAAACTCAGCCGTCTGCATATGCAGTCTTCATATTGGCAAGTGCTCTCGAACATGCAGAAGAGGCGCATGTTTGCCCATAATATTTCGTCATTACCTTTCGTACATAAAACCTGGAGCAAACAGTAACAACAGCATTTAACAACAAGCAAGCATTCGAAAAAAAAAAACAGCGTGAACATTTTGAGCAGTTTGCTTATGCGTCCATGCTATTCTCCGCACCTGCGACGATATGTCCCTATGGAACCAAGTGTACACAGTGTCAAGTGAAGCGGTTGTAGCTGATAGTGAATATGATAGGGTACGCCATGAGGTCCTTTGGCATGCAGAGTGGAGAGGGAATCTCCGATTTGGCAATTCGAATTACAGGGCGTGTGAGAGAACGTACCCGGAAAGCACGGAAGGCAAGGCACCAGAAACGCCTACAAAAACAGAAAAAGATGAAAAGCTCAAAGAATTCAGAATGTTTCTTGGATTGTGGATATGCCGTGCCGCATGGATGATCAGTATCAATTCCCATATCCTGTCCGCGGTGATTCGTGTGTGAGGGCCTCGTTCTGCACAGCTCCGGGTAGCGTAGGTCTTCTACTGAGTCACTCTTTCGAATGTGTACAAGCAATACCAGCTTGCAAATGCATGTGTGCTGGTGCCTCCCCAGGAACATGGGTGGGTCTATATATTCGCTTGCCTGTTTGCTACATTGTGCTCAAGATCCTTCAAAACAGCTGGGGTAGCGGAAATCAGTTACAGCTAGGCTCACGATAAATATCCATTGAGTAGAATAAGCATGTAATGCACTGAAACATCTCGCATCCTGCATAGCATTTACTAGAAAACTGTAGCGGGCGAGAGGGCGGTAGTGTCAGAAGCTAGCGCCATCCCGTGTTCATATCGGAAAACACGCGGCACACGCAGAAGTATGGGAGCGCGCTCGACGTGACAGGCATCTAGCTCACATATCCCGAGCCGAGCGCTACCGATGCGCCATCTATTAGGCAAGAGCAGAGGCCGCAGCGCTCCGCCTCCCGAGTCCTCCTATTGGCGCGCCAATTGGGGGCGGAGCCTCCCTCGCTCTTGGTCAGCAAAGTCAAGGATAGTCCAATTTTAGGTAAGTTCAAACGTGGCGCCAGTCGTCGGTGCAACAATTTCCAGAGTGAACCGAGCTCGATCATCTCAGATAACGCTTTTTCATTCTTTTTCTTTTTAGTATTATATAATATTATTTCCAATAGAATATTTCCGAATTAGAATTTCCAATTCTAATTCCAATTCCAGCCCAACCGCTCAGCGCGCTGACACTAGTGCAACCTAGAGTCAATAAATCTCTCGCTTCCTCGCTTCCCTAAGGAGAAGCGTACTTGAAGTATATTCGTGTTTTGTGATTCCATTTTCCCTCTCTTCGTTCCAGAAACATACGGTTTCCGAGCCAAGACAATATAGTTGCGAGCGCAGTTGACATACAGAAGTACCCCGTACCGTGAAGACCACCACCCCAAACGTGGTTGCCACGGTTTCGGTTTTGGCCCATTTGCATGTCAAAATTCAGGGATGGATATTTTAATACACGTACGTGTTTCAAAATTTTTAAACGTGGTGTGGATTTTAACTAGGACAATCTCCCATATCGGTATCTGGCTTTTGTTCAAGACGTCCCTATTAGAGTTAATTAATGAATTTAATTGATTAGTCATTCTTATTAGTCATTATAGTCTTTCTTGGAAAAGATACGCGCCAGTAGAACTCAACTGTGAAAATGACGTGCTCTCGTGACTTTTTTATAAGAATTTGTCCAAGCTGAAACACACACACACACACACAAAATAAACGGGGTACCACAAGGCATACTTCGTGGTCGTGGCCGTTTTTAAGAGAGATTTTTTAAAATAAAACAACTAGGAGTACGTGTACATTAGTTTCGCACTTACGCGTATGCGAATGGAGGAAAACCTTATCTGCAAGGTATTTTGGCATTCTAATTTCCATAATTCACTAAGATGTATTTTTTTTTTAGTTTTTATGAAGCTGTTTTTCTTTCTTTCGAGAAATAGAAAGAGGAGAATTGCTGGCAATCGGTTTAGATATGAGATGAATCCTTCATCTGTATGCTTCAAATTATTATCCACAGAGGTGACATTTGTTTGTAGTGCACTGTTTCAGGTTTTCCATTATGGAGATACCTCGCTCGCACTAACTCGGAAGTCGGCAAGGGGGAGCGAGCCCTAACCTAACCTAACCTAACCTAACATAACATAACCTAACCTAACCTAACATAACCTGAAGGAGAGCACTGCGGGACATGGAGTTAGAGATTGAGGAGTACGGCATATACAAAGAGGTCCTCGGAGGGAAAATTCTGGGAGGGGGGGGGGCAGAGCCAGCACCGTGAAAACTCGAGGAGCGGTGGACTGTTCCCCCTGCCCCCACATTCCGATTTATACCGAAACTAAACAGGAGCAGCTTTCCAAGCTAGGGCTCCGGAACGAACCGACAACAGTAAAAACGATAAAGAAAAAAGGAAAATGAAAGAAAAGAGAGGAAGGGAGCACAAAAAAGGTATATTTGCTTGAACCGTAACAGGACAAAAGCATTGCAAACACGTTTTTCTTGTGCCGGCCATCGGCATTTAGCAGCCTTTCTGAACCCTGATGTGGATTACAGGCCCAAATAATGACAAATGAGCAACAAGCATCCTCGCTGCTCACATTTTGGGGTTTTACGTCGTTTGAAGTGCAAATTGTTGCGTCTACCACTAGCGCCACATTATCGTTCAAATTGCTCCTCTGTTGAAATGTCCTTGTCGGCTCGCATGGCCGTGCCCATGAAATCGGTTGAACTGTTGACTATTCTCTAGAGAGCTGGCCTCAGATTTTCCCTCTCCCTCGCCCGCCCCGCCCACCTGCAGCGCGCCAATGGGAGGACGCGTAGGCGGTGTCGGCTGAGTGCCATCTGGGGGCACAGGTTCGAACGTAGACGGGGACGTGCTTTTGGAGATACTACATCCACTCGGTCGTTTCATTCACCACGGCCATGAGTTGACCCGTGAGATGGCGCTGCTCGATCTGTGAACCTAGGGACGCGCGTTCCTTGGGCCCGCGAAAATGGTCGACTAGTACTGAGTCATGATCCCATTTCTGTCTCTCGTTTTTTTTTTCTTCTTCTTTTTCTGTTCGGAATTGACGGATTTTGACGGCTCCTGTGTTCGCTTGTTTTTGCTTTTAATAAACGTTTCATGATCGGCGTCCTTGAGCGATGCCCGCGTTTGTTTGTTTTTGCTTTTAATAAACGTTTTATACTGTTTACAGTTCAAGGTACAGATACTTAATCCGAGTGGGAAAGCCTCGGCGGTCTTCCTGTGGATTCGTGGGTGCATCAACAAAGATGGGTATAGTTTTCGGGATGGCTGTGTGTGCGACAGCTGATATCTTTCCTCTTCTGTGCCTGTGTGCGCCCTGACACATATACAATAATATAAATGTTATACTACTCCGCGCAAGTGACGTATGCTGTAGGTTAGGGGGTCCGTCATGACACAGTGAGAAATAATGCGACGGACCTGGGAGGGGGGGGGGAATGAAAAGCACGTTAGCTCGGTTCCCGAGCGTTTGTGCACTGAATTGAACTTCTATTTTTTAAAAGCAACTTCAATATATTGCAGTTGTAGCGAGATAGTTTCCTTGGTCTTGTCGCATATTGCGTTCACTTTATCTGCTTTTTCTTTTCGCTAAGTGGTGTAACCCCCGCTTTGACTATTGCGGCCTTTCCTAAGGTTTATGTAACACGAAAAACGGTTAGGAGCAACTAATATTTATTCGAACAAGAACTTTCGTGCAAGAGGCTGCACTTCTTCAGGTTACACAACTAAGTGCGACACGAGTATATATACCAAGTGAACAGATACAATAAAACAGGTTTCCAGAACTAAGTAAACACAAAACAACCAGACAGTAATACAATGCATCACGTGAGCAACCGTCACATAAGAATCAGGAAAGAGAAGGTGTACGGGTAAATGAGACATTCGGAGAATTGGGGTTCAAAAGATTTGGTGGTGAAAAAACGGGGGCACAGGTGGATGTCTAGCCGTGTACGAGGGGAACACAGCTTTTGTTGAACTGCGTGGGAAGGTACGGGTGACCTTATGGGCTGAAGGGAAAATGGAGCTAAGAATGCTAAGAACAGAAGGTAAATGGAGTAGCTTAGCTGGATGATGGGTTGAACAACTGCAGAGGACCGCCATGAACGTTTAGTCCCCGTGGTTTTAAAGAAGAAAATTTAGAAATGAAGAAGGACTCGCGATTTTTGCGTTTGCAATCGGTGGTGTAGCCAGATTCCAGAATTGCAATGGACAGGTGTGTATCCATGTCGTGCCCGGGAAGATTAAAATGTATAGCAACGGGAGTGGGGCGATTATTGACAATGTCGGATTTATGACCGTAAAACCTCTGACGCATGGTGTTGGAGGTTTCACCAATGTACTGAACATTGCCTTTCATACATGTTATTAGATAACAAATGTTAAAGGAGTTACAGTGCAAAGATTGTTTAATTTGAAAGGTGTAGTTGTTTATGGTACTGGAGACCGAGGTGCAGGTAGAAATAAGATTACAAATTTGGCAGCGTGTGCCGTTGCAGGGACCCGAACCAGGTGTTGTAGTACGGCGCAAACGCGAAGAAGTAAGGATATTCCGGATATTCCTTGACCTGCGGAATGTAACAATGGGGGCAGAAGGAAATAGTTCTTTCAATTTTTCGTCACTGTGTAGAATGTTAAGATGGCGCTGGAAAATAGTTTTCGTGTTACGAAGGGCTTTGTTGTAGGTGGTCACGAAAGTAATATTTCTGTATTCCTCGTTAGGTTGGCTGGAAAGAAGTAACTCTCTGTCCAGCGAGCATGATTTGGTGAAAGCATTTTCAATTAGATTGCTGGGATAGTTACGCTTCCTGAAATCAGTAGACATTTCGTGAGCGCGTCTGTGGAAGTCGTCGGTATTGGAACATATGCGCTTGAGTCGTGTGAACTGCCCAAAAGGAATATTTCTTTTCTGGACATTGGGGTGATAACTACTAAAATGAAGATACTGGCGTCTATCGGTTGGTTTCTTATAAAGGTCGGTGACTAGTTTTCCAGACGGAAAGTTTTCTAGAAGTTTCTAGTTTTCTAGAAGTTTTTCTAGAAGAAGTTTTTCTAGAAAGTTTTCTAGTTTTCCAGACCGGTCTGGACACGAAAACTACCTTTCGCAGACAGTACACTGCTGGCATACAAAACCCTTGTACAAAGTGCCTTGGAAACGGTACAAATGACATCATACTGTTCATCATAACAAATGACATCACACTGTTCAACAGAGCCACCAATTTGGTACAGTTGAGCAACGCTCAAACTATACGGGGAACGAGTTCGCGTCTCAAAGGCACGGTCTTGAGGGGATTACGGTGGTCTCTGAGAGAGCACGCGACTTTCGGTCCTACTTTTCTTTCAAGAGGAGGCAGTGAACAAGTGCCCATTCGTGGAACCCAGCCCTCCCCTTCCGATTTGTTTCGGTATAAGTCTGTCTACCAATGTCATGATGACATTTATATTCTGTTTAGTTTCTTACTTGCTGTCCGGGACATGTATGTAGGTAGGTATGCCAATATTTTTTTTATTATTAACCTTTTTTGTAGTTTGCATCCCTCGAAAACCAATTGCACAGTACCAGGACACAAAGGCTACATAATGACCCAGTTTCACCAACCTTTTCAGCATCTGAAATAAGATGAAGTGTCATTAAACTATCTGCTTCACTAAAGGAGTTATTACTGAAATATTCACCACATCACCGATGGAAAAAAAGAAGTGTGTGTTAAGTTCAAGAATTGGCAACCCTTGATATTGGTTTAGTTAACCAGAGTTGGTGAAACCGGGCCTATCGAAGTCACCGAAACATTCATCACATCACAAACCAAAGTTTGTAAAAATAATTGAGTGCTAGCATGAAGTTTTGGCAATTGTGAGTGGCATTTGAACTGCTGCCTATGTAGCTGCAGCATAATTACAAGTAATTCAGAAAAAGGAGTACAAAATTTGAGGGTACTCTACTCTATCTTCCTCTGCATGGTACTAAAAACTGTGATGATTCCAAGTGCTCATCGTCTTTGCCCAGATTCTGTAGCAGATTTATCAGCCATTTGTGTTCCTATTTGTGGTACTGTGGCAAACTAGCCACTCCACCCACATACCAGCATTCCTAGGTTACACATAACATGTAGTTGAAGTGTTTACGAAGAGGGGAGTCAAGTCCTGTAGATCACATAAACAAAATACAGAAACCGACACTGAAGATTTTTGGTTAAGTTTAATTTGTACAAGCTTTCGTGTGGAGGTCCACGCTTCCTCAGGTAGGACCTGAGGAAGCGTGGACCTCCACGCGAAAACTTCTACAAATTAAACTTAAACAAAAATCTTCAGTGTCGGTTTCTGTATTTTGTTTATATAACATGTAGTTATAAGAGTGGTTTAAGCCACCTCGCAGAAGTTGCAGATGTTGTTCATCAACTTTATTTTGAGATGGACAGGGAGTTTCATTGCCTAGGGCAGTACTCTACCCCATAGCTGCTTGTGGTGTGAGGAAGGAAATAATGTCCCATGGAGTCCAAAATTGCCAAAAGAGCTTTGAGAGCAGGCATTCGTGGGCTCGGTTTAGCCATAGGCCAAGCAATTTTAGAGAGAGGGGCAGGAGCTCAGATTATTGAGAGATCCGAAAATGGCAGTTTGGAAAGCTTGGTAGTGTGGGCAATGACACAGAATATACTCTGGGTCTTCTACAGCACTGCAGTGATACTGCAGTGACAGTATCTGAGAGAGTCAACTTGCCTCATATATGGTAATGACACTGAGCTATAAATGCCCCATTGAGTCACAGTCCATGAGTCACACAGTGCACCATCTTGGCGAGAAATATTTTGTGGCATTCAGAAACCAAGCTCTGGGTCAACATTGCTCATTATAGACGGGAGGAAAATGTCAGTTGTCCATTGACAGGAAGACTATTTATACAATTCATTGATGTGTTGGTGAACGGGATCTGCTGTCTACATGACCAGTAACAGTCCTTTGCTACCTTTCACTGTGATTTAATTAAACACCTCCCTCGTGTGACGGTGTTCCCGGCACAGTTTAGTTTTTTTACCTTGCTGAACCACTTTTCGCGGCTCTTATCAAACTTAACATTAGCGGTTCTTTGTAGGCTGAGGCTGAGGAAAGCAAGGGACGTTTACATGATGTTTACGTGATAACCGTCGCGACAAATGGTCGACACAGCAGTTTTGCGGTACGTTTTATATGTTGCTCATCCTGGACATTTTTCGCTATCCGATTTCCTGTCCAAAACAGCTACGACTGCATCAATGTCACTTCACCCATGAATTCCTTCATGAGTTGCACGCGCGTGTTAGCACACCAAGTCGTTACACGTCTGAAAAATACCTGACCAAATCGGCAGAAGAAACATATACTTTATTAGAGCTTCCAGTGATTATCCTTTTTATGCAGCACATCCCGCAACACCATACGGCTCCGTCGTTACTACATTTTCTCCAATAGCCTCGTCCCCAATGGCAGCCGAACCGCTGAAGCGTTGAGTAGTATTCAATCATGTCGTAGGAGACCAGAGGCGAAACTACGGCACCCCCCTGGGCCCTGCCCTGAGCCCTGCGCATATTTTTCCCTGCGCGGCGCGTGTGCAGAGGGTTGTCCGCGCGCTTATAACATGCATAGACATGCAAAGAAGGGTCATACACAAAAAGTACAAGTGAAAATATATTTATTAAAGCCAATTATAATGCCAATCAAGTTGAAATATAAGTCATTAGTGTCGGGAATTATGTTATGACTCTATGTGAAGGAGAAAAACTTAGCCAAAAATCTGATGCAGAAGAAACACAATACACGTAACAAAAGTTATACTTATTACAGGCATGATGCAGTAGCATTGAAGGGGGTATCATACACAATATTTTTAATTAGTGATAATTACGCAAGTTTTCAATTAAGCAGAAGGAGTAGCATATTTTAATCAAAGAAGATATTTTTAATCAATATGATTACAATCAAAATTACAAGTTTTATTATAAAACGTCTAACATTATTATACGTGAGCACCATAGTGGAGTTTTAATTACAAAGTTCTAGTAGATGTATGTAACTTCAAGAACAATAGCTGGGCCGACTTCTCTAGCGATTTTTTATTTTTTCCAGCGCGCGGTGGGTGGCGCACAGGTGAGGGGCTGTCTGTGTGCTTACCAGCGGGCCGAAGAGCTGAGCGTACACTTATGGTTGTGCACCCTGGGCCGACTTCTTTGGCTATTTTTCAGCCTGGGCCGACTTCGCTCGCATTTTTTTCATGCAGCGTGTGGGCACTTTACATGCAAGTAGGGGCATGCACACTGACAACACCGGGCCGATTTCTTTGGCGATTTTTCACACTGGGCCGACTTCCTTCGCAATTTTTTTTCAGATATACACATAATAAAACATATGGGAAGCTAAGTTGAATATTCCAACACGACACAATTAATCAATTTCTTATGATGTGAATAGCACACACGCAAGGAAATAACGAGAAATACGATCAACAGATAATAGAGAACCAAAACCCATCACGTAAACAAGAGGTACACACAGGATAAATAATTGAAAAAGAATCTATCGAAACCAGAAACATGACGAATTTAATACAGCACAGAGCTAACGCTGAATAGCAGACAAACACTTTGAACGGTGCATCATCCACACGTAAACAATAGACAGGAAAATAATATCGAAACAAGATCAACAGCTAATAGAGAGCCAAAACAATGCACAATCCAACACGTAAACAAGAGGTACACAAGTGATAAATAGTTGAAGAACAATCTATCAAAACGAGAAACATGCACGCACTTAACACTGAATAGCAGAGCCAAACTCTAAACGGCGCATCTGCAAACGTGTAAACAACAGACACATGCAGGAAAATAATTGAAAAAGAATCTACCAAAACGAGAAACATGCACGGAGCTAGCACTGAATAGCAGAGAAACACTTTGAACGGCACACCACCACACGTAAACAATAGATACATGCAATTAAATAATGAGAAATACAATCAACAGCTAATAGAGAATCAAACAAATGCACCAAAGCAAACAAGAGGTACGCTAAAGAACATAATTGAAAAACTATCTATCAAACGATAAATGTGCACGGATGAATAGCAGAGAAACGCTTTGAACGATGCATCTCCCAACATTTAAACAACACACAGGAAAATAATAGTGAAACAAACTATCAAACATTACAAATTTAATAAATTGAAATGGAAATTGTGATGTTCCCGGCAGGAAGGAGGAGGCACCAGCCAAGCAGGTCCCAAACCAACAACAACCTTAATTTCAAAATCCACTGTTTATATAGCTTATGTCAAGCACGCCGCCTTGCGGCATGAACTAAACAAGATAACACAAACGTGTATTAAGATAACCAGATAAGGAACGAGGAAAGCAGATGCGTGATAATAAAGATAACCTACGACACAACATCTCTTCCCCCCTTAACGTAACTGTTAGTATTTGTTAAACGAGTTAATTTAGTTAGAACCACAGAACGCAACTATAGACAGTCCCAACATTCCACACATTTTCAAAATTCCTACTTCTGATCCAAAACATAATCACGGAGATACGCTGGGGGTCGTCGCACTCTCCGAGGTCGACTTGCGTGCTGTCCCTCGGGTACAGTTCCATGCACACTTGCATCCTCATCCCGCTCCTCGGTAGAAGTAGCTGGAGGCACTGGCTCTGGGGTCTGGACATCACTCCCTGCGTCTATGTCGGTTGGTCCTTCAGGTTCTTGAGCTGCTTGCACATCACCACACAATACATCTTGCACACCTCTATAGATGGCAGGTGACAACAGCTCTGACGAACAGGCTGCATCCGTAGAGACAGGCCGAGAGTATAGTGCTAACGCTAGTATAGAGCTAGTGCTATAGTGCTTTGATGCATTCCACACCCGACGATCCTGAAGCAGAAACGAGTTTTTCCCGCATTTCTCAATACCTTCAATGGCCTTGAAAACCGAGGCATTGCCTTGCCTTTTTCCTTCAATTTTATGCGAACGAAATCCCCGGGATTAACCTGTGGTGACTTTGCACCTCGACGCGCGTCCGTGTATCTTTTCATATACTCTTGTCGGCCGCTCACCTTCCGACGTAGATCAGCTCCGGGAGGGGTTGAAGGCACTGCTATGCCAACCACGTGCAACTTCGTCCGAGGCATTCGGCCGTGCAAGAGCACTGCTGGAACACATCCCGTTGTAGCATGCGGCGTGCACCGAAATGCCAGCAGACCCTGCTGTACTACCTCCATCACTGGCTTCCCTTGCAAAACTGCAAGCTGCACTTGATCTTTCAGAACACGATTAAACCGTTCTATCAATTCATTTGCCTGCAGATAATACACAGACGAAAATAAGTGCTTAATACCCTGCTTCTTCAGGAATTCCTCGAATACTGCTGACGTAAATTGAGGTCCGTGGTCCGAGACTAATTCGTCAGGCAGCCCCTCACGGCAAAACACACGCTGAAGAAACCCAATGACCACCTCCGCTGTTACAGTTCCAACAAAAGCAACCTCAGGCCATCGGCTAAAATAGTCCATCAGCGAGATGGCAAATCTGCACCCTTGTGCAGCACACTGAAATGGCCAGACGATATCAATCGCCAACTTCTGCCATTGTCCTTCAGGTAATGGTACTGGTTGTAGTGGTGCCGGTCACACTCTTGCAGACTTATCTGCTGCTTGGCAAACTGCACAACTCTTTACATATTCTTCAACTTCTCGATCTATGCTGGTCGACCATATACCTGCCTAATTCGTTGTTTGGTCCTTACCATCCCGTGGTGAGCCTGATGAGCTTGGGAAATGATCCTTCTTGACAACTGTTTTGGAACCACTAGTATTTCACCCCTGTACACAAGACCATCAACTAGACAGTTCCTCCCGTACCTGATAGAACGGTTCTTCCTCTGTAGACACACTCCGCTTCACTGGCCAAGACGTCCTGATGGATATGATAACTTTCTTCAACAGGCCATCCTGCTCCGTTGCTCGCTGTACTTCTGCCTTTGTCAGACAGGTAGTTACCCATGAAACTACCTCCTCATCGAATTTTGTTTCCTCGCTGTTGGACAGAGGCAGCCTAGACAGGGCATCGGCTATGACGTTTTCATAGCCCTTCTTATGTTCGACTGTGTAGTGGTAATTCAGGAGTCTGGCTGTCCAGCGTACAATCCGCAGAGGCCGATGTCCCTGCCCTCGGGTTGACAGAAGAGTGACCAGCGCGCGATGATCAGTCCTAAGTGTAAAGTGTCTCCCCCAGAGGTAAACATGCCATCGCTCACAAGCCCAGATGCAAGCGAGCGCTTCTCGCTCACCTGTCGAATAGTTCCGTTCTGCAGTAGACAAGGTCCTCGATGCAAAAGCTACTGTGTGCAGGCTCTTCTCGTCTCGCTGCTGCAACACCGCTCCAACTCCACAGCTAGAGGCGTCCGTTGTTACAATAACTGGCAACTTAGGGTCGAAAGGACGCAGTACCCCTGCTGCTCCTAGAAGCTGTTTGACTCTCCTGAAGGCTTCGTCCGCTTCCTTATTCCACTCAAACGACGCACCTTTACGTAGAAGTCTACGCAGGGGTTCCACCACATGCGCGTAGCGAGGTACGAAGCGGGCATAATAACCAGTAAGTCCTATGAATGCACGGAGTCCTTCTTGATTTTTGGGCGCTGGGGCTTGCATGACAGCATCAATTTTCGATTGCAGAGGCCGAATTCCACCGGAAGACAACTGGTGCCCGAGGAACTGAATTTCCTGCCTGTCGAATACACACTTCCTGTTAAGGGTTAGTCCAGCCTCCGCTATTTTCTTCAAGACCCTTCGCAAATTTCTCCGGTATTCTTCCCGATCACTGCCGAACACCACAACATCGTCCAAGTACACAACGACTCCTTGGCAGTCTCGAAGAAGCTGCAACATCAGTTTCTGGAACACCGATGGTGCCGACGCTAGTCCAAAACACACACGCCGAAACCGGAACAGTCCCTCATGTGTGATAAATGTTGTCAGCGCACGACTTTCCTGACTCAGATCAACTTGATAATATGCTGACGCCAAATCCAATTTTGCAAAATAGTTCGCTCCTGATAAAGAATTCAGCAATTCCTCCACTGTAGGCAACGGGTACGCATCAGCTACTATCGCTTTGTTGGGCTCCCTCAGATCGACACAAAGTCTAATGTTTCCGTCCGGCTTCTGAACCACCACAATTGGTGACACCCACGGCGATGCATCAACCCTTTCAATGATGCCTTCACTTTCGAGCTTATTCAGTTCTTTGGACACCCTGTCTCTCAACGCCAGCGGTAGCCGACGCAACTTCTGTGCTACAGGCTTGACATCAGCCTTCACATGCACTTTATGCGTAAATCCTTTTGCAAAACCAATTCGTTTCTCAACCAACTGTCCGAACTCTCTTCTTAGATCTGGCAGCAAGACACTCTCATTAGTCCCATCGATACTCAAACACTGCAACGACTTGCCCTCAATGCATATGTTCAACACCCGGACGGCATCACGTCCCAGCAAGGTTGTTCCCCTTGGTACAACATAGAACAAAATCGTCCCCACTTTGTCCTTGAACACAACTTTAGCTTCGAAGCAGCCCGAAACAGATATCTTCTGATTACTGTAATTCACCAGCTTGCGCGGCGGTGGTGCTAACGGGTACTTCCGCTCGAAATTGACCTTGTACACATCTTGACGCATTAACGAAGCCGCTGACCCAGTGTCGACAGTTAATCTCATGGAGACATCTTCCACAGTAACTTCGGCGTACATCTCATTCGCATGTCCGTCCCCAATTCTTAATACAGCGATATCCTCGTTGTTTGACTGGATTGCGTTAATAGTCTTTGAATTTCGGCAGACCTTGATAAGATGTCCAATCTTTCCACATCCTCTGCATTTCTTATCTATGGCTCTACAATTTCCGTCATTGGCGAAATGACCAATTTTTCCACAACGATAACATGCCAATTGCTTACCGGCACGTTGTAATGTTGGTTTAGGACCCCCCGTTGGTTGTCGGTCTGCGCCCTTGGCTTCCTTTTGCGGCCATTTCCCTTTCCTTCTCTCCTGCTGCCGGTACTTGTCAACTTTTTGTACTTCACCAGACTGCTGAAACTCTTTGGCGGCCTTTATGCTCTCTTCGTACGTAGTTGCCAACGTCACCGCAGCACTCAGTGATAACCGTCCGCCTTCTATAAGTAGTCGCTCCCGTAGTCCCGGGACCACAGTGCCTTCCAGTAATTGGTCCCTGACGGCATCATCTTCAAATGTCCCATACTGACATTTCGCTGCGTGGCATCTTAGTTCTCCGACAAACGCTTGCGTTGACTCTCCAGGCTGCTGTCGTCTCGCACGAAACCGGTGGCGAAGAACGGCTACGTTCGGCGCACTTCCAAACCTCTTGTCCAGGATCTGCAACGCTTGTTCCAACACTTCACTCTGCTTGCTCTCGTCCTTGCCACCATCTTTCCCGTCTCCCTCTTTCATGACAACAGTCGCCGTCTCCAATGCCTGAAAGATCCGTTGCCCTTCTGCACCCAAACAGTGCAACAACACCGCCTTCTTCCTCGGGCCCGTGAACGTAGTGTCGGTAATGGCAGCAAAGTAGTTGAAAAACATGCTGCGCCACTGCTCCCATGGCAACTCTGGGTCCCCCGGCAATGGAAGAAACGGCGCCGGCGGCTGAAGAACAAAGAAGCTCATCCTGTGGCCGTGGCTCGTGGTTCGTACAGCACTTAAGCCCTCGTCGCCATTTTGTGATGTTCCCGGCAGGAAGGAGGAGGCACCAGCCAAGCAGGTCCCAAACCAACAACAACCTTTATTTCAAAATCCACTGTTTATATAGCTTATGTCAAGCACGCCGCCTTGCGGCATGAACTAAACAAGATAACACAAACGTGTATTAAGATAACCAGATAAGGAACGAGGAAAGCAGATGCGTGATAATAAAGATAACCTACGACACAACAGAAATAATATATCGTTTGAACTATCATAAAATCATCCTTGCGACCTAACAATATACAATTTTCGTCCTACTCGGGCACTATAAACATTACCTTGACGGAGATATCCAACACGTGCAGTACAGCCAATATTTGCTACTTGAGCCCGGCGGGGTCACTCTCTCCCTCTATACAGCCCAATGCGAAGAATCCGCACATCCTTTGTCAATCTACGGGGTGGGGAAACTCTCTCTCTTTTTCATATTCTTTCCTCCAAAAGGAAATATTCTTAGGACCGGTACAGAGACGAAATTTTTATTGATTGCAAATAGACATTGGAATTATTCGATTCTCAAGAACACAATAAGAATTCTATCAACAAACAATAGCACGCAAAATGAAAAAAATCTAAGAATAGACTTTTATGTCAGTGCAAACTGGTTTTAGAGAAACATTATCTAAGCAAATGAGAAATATTATCGACGCAAACAATACTCAACCAAGACGAGAAACGCTGCATTTTAATGTATTCAAGATCTGGCACAACTATTTTGCATACATTATTCTCAACTCAATCATAATCAATCGAGTGAATATCTGAAGCAAAAAGAGAAAGTCAAATTTATTCGATGATAGAAACAATACTGATTCGAAAACGAGAATCAAATTTAATTACATCGTTTTATGATAACTGCAATAGTAATTTCTACACACAGAAGCCACAAACAAACAACTAATCTGAAATGCAAATTAATGTAAAAGTTTGCTACAGTGAAAATCAACGCACAGAACTAAAAAATACTTTCCCAACTAGTAGAATATTTTTATTAATATCAATCGAGCGATAATCTGAAGCAAACTCAAAGCAGTAATTAATTTAGGGAAACACTTTCTGACCAAGCAGGGCGGTACATCACAGGAACACATCTTTTTCATTCAGAGCCCACTAACAAAAAAAAAAGAAAAAAGAGTGAGAGAGGGAAGCTGACCTCCCATGCACTTTCGTCAAGGTTACGCCCCGCAGGGAGTAGGGGGATCCCACAATGGTCGTGGTCAAAGTCATAAACTAACTCCAACAACTCAAGCCAGGAATTGAGGGTTCTAGCGCGTTTAAAGCTCGCGTTTTTCTCGCTCATCACATCTTTTTTGTAAATTGACTTTCATAATTCTCACGACAGGTGGATATTAATAACATTCTAAACACGATAACATAATAAATTTTTAATAAATAAAATTAGCACCGATATGATTTAATTAAGTGTCGAGGCACACTACAAAACAGAACGACAATTGCTATACATTGAAGAGATGGACGGATTTTGAACTCGTTACCATAGGTCATGGGAGGACCTGATAAAAAGCTGCTTCGAAAAGGAGGAGCCTCGAAACGATTCAATTATCGCTGCATTTCAATACGTCCTAGACATGGTCGTATTCGGAGATATGGTGCAAATTTTGGAATTCAAGATGCGAGAACTTGTATGCCGAATCTACAATGGTTATTAAAATATTTGCACATCAACAGCGGAAGGACCACTGGGATTGATGGTGGAGTTTTTGAGGTTTGCTAACGAAGAATTGAAATACACTAGACCAAGCGCAATTGTAATCATTGCAATGGGCATTGCAATCAAGAAAGCAATCAGATCAAATTATCATGTACAAGCAGTCTATATCGCACGATTCATTACGGATTTGTTGAAATTACACCTAACGGTTGAAATGGAAAGTACATAAAAAATCTTATCACGTGATATATTCCACCCTAGAGCCTCTACACATTTACTTTATTCTACCAGTCAATGATGTAGAATGAACAGAAGTTCAATATTGTCGTGCAAGGTCTGATGTATCACCACTTATTGAAACTCAACAAACATATCAATTGCGGTAGACCACCGGACGATTTTGATCTAATACTCTCTTGTACGCCATTCAAAATCTTCATACAAATAAAGGAAACATCAATAAGAGACTGTGCACGTTCATCGCAACAAAGTGTAAGTTGTTGAAGCAATACAAACATGGTGACAACATATCCACAAAGATGCAACCCGAGGCAGGGAAATAAACAACAGACAGCCATTTCCTCAGGTTTCCTCACCTGAGGAAATTGTTGTCTGTTGTTTATTTCCCTGCCTCGGGTTCCATCTTTGTCATCATGAACCAGCTTGTCTGCGCCCTCTCTCTGTTGTCGACAACATATCATTTGCGTTAATCAACGCTGGATTCAAGCGCCCAATAATCAGAATAAAGTACTTGATGTCTTTGAAATTCATCAATCAAGACAACAAACGGAAACTTCAGAGTTTGGAATAGAACTGTAATTTATCGAAATAAACAAGTGTATAACTGAAATAATAGATGTATTATTTGTCATCATTGTAATGTATTCTACACATCGCAACGAAAACAGCTTATGATTAGATTGAAGATTGCTAAGGAAACGTTTATTCCACACTATGTACAAGGATCTTCGCATGGAATCAGCGCTGGCAATCAAAGAGATTTTACACGACCACACTCTATACAACACCGACACCCGAAGGAAAGAATTGTAGAAGAATCGCTAATTGAAATTTAGAGGTATGTCACATCAATCTTTGTTTACAAAGAGGATCACTAATATTTTGCGAAAGCTTATTTTATGAATTAAATTGCACAGTGTATATATTTTCTCAAACGGTTGGACAATTGTCAATATATGTTGAAAGGAATCTATTATGAAATGACGCGATGCATGTGATGGACAAGCATGATGCGCAGGCGGAGTCTACAATTCTAATCATCGTAACACGCGGCACACAGTTCCAATAAGATTTTGGGAGAATCGAATCACACAACTCTCATCAGGAATGTTTAACCACTATACAATGAAGATGAGCACTATGCATAAACACAATGGAAGATACGTAATTATAATAAGTAAATATTCCTTTTGCAAACTTAACCAAAGCAGCACACATAAACGTAGCTCCAATTCACAGAATGTACCCGAGGTTTTTCATTAGCCATACTAAAAAAAAAACTATGAGTCTATTCATTATGTCACGGCATATGAGGCACTACAAATGGGAAGGGCATACTTTAATTTTAGAAGATTATAGCTCATAATGAAACAAAACGCATACTCCAACACCAAAGGTTCCTGTTTAAATTTTCAAAGTCAAAACTGTACACTCTTTCTCACATTTTTTTAATATACATAAGTTTCCGGCCCGACCAACTTTTAATAGTCATAGAGACGAAACAAGTGTATCACTTTTCGGCATAGTCACCCTTAACTTCGATGCACTTTTGACACCTTTCAACCAGCATTCTTATACCCTTGAAAAAATAGTCCGAAGTTTTGTCCGCAAAATGCTGGAAAACTGCCTCTTGCACCTCACTATCGTTTTGAAATCTCCGTCCTCTGAGATCCCTCTTCAAGTTTGAGAACAGGAAGTAGTCACTCGGTGCCAAGTCTGGACTGTAGGGTGGGTGGTGGATTTCTTCGAAGCCGCACTCCTTCAGTGCAGCCTTGGCAACAGAAGCCGTGTGGACAGGGGCATTGTCCTGGAGCAACCGGACACCTCGACTCAACCTGCCGCGCCTCTTTTCCTTGATGGCGTCTCGCAGTCGGTGCAGGAGTTAAGCATAATAAGTCGCATCCACTGTGGTGTTCCTCTCCTTGAAGTCGATAAGGAAGATCCCGTGACAATCCCAAAATATTGTTGCCATGATCTTCTTTGATTGTGTGACCTTTGCTTTTCTTGGGGGTGCTTCTCCTGGTTTGCGCCATTCCATCTACTCCTTTTTTGACAGGGGATCATAGTAGAGCACCATAGTCTCATCCCCTGTGACAATTGGCTTCAATATTGCTTCTTCGTTCTCTTGACAGATCTCACAAACTCTTTGGCACGGACGACGCGCTGTTGCTTTGGGACTGACGAGAGAAGTCGTGGCACCCATTTCGCACTGACCTTTTTCATGTGAAGGCCCTCGCCGATGATGAGAAAAACGGTTGTTTTGGAAAGCCCCAGCCTTTCTGAGATTTCCTTCACCTTCAGACGCCTGTCGCTCAGATCTTCCTCCTCGACAAGAGACAATTTTTCTTGTGTCACCACTTCCACTGGACGACCATCGCGTGGATCATCTTCAATGGAGTCTCGCCCCAGTCGAAACTGCTTAGCCCGGTCTTTTATCGTTGCGTACGACGGAGAGGCTTCCCTGTATACGTTGTCCAGTCGCGCTTTAATTTCTTTAGGCGAAAGTCCCTCATTTGTCAAGAATTTTATCACGGCGCAGTACTCGATTTTTTCCATTTTAACTGAAAAGTGCACCCTGGCTGTTTGAAATGCCACTGTCCAACCGACAAAAGCATGGAGAGGGTTGAGGGTGCTGCTCCGGCCCTCCTACAGATGGCGCCACGCGTCCTTAATCGCATTTTCAAATTCGCGCGCATTTTCTACCTCGGGCCGGAAACTTATGGAACCACCCATATTGCAGTGATTTTGTTTGATTTGCGCGCACTTTCGAGTGATAGTCCGCTGACGCGATGGACGATAGTGTCGCTCGAACTACCAAACGCGGAAGAAACGCTCTACAAACCTTACAGCACAACTTGACAAAGTTTGCGAACATAGCGTGCTTTCTGTTGCCAAGTGCGGACTAGTGGCGTCTTCCAGCAGCATCTCGACGTATTTCACAGGTATATGAGCAATTAATAGTGGGCCGCTGTTTTGTCCCCCGACCGTCGGCGGTTGCGCAGTTGGGCGTCTTGACAAGTCGCGGCTATATGTCGTGCCAGCGTAGCGTATTGGTTGAGGCACTTGACCGACAGTAAATACCTGAGAGGTTAGGGTCCCACAGCTGCAAGGCTTTTCTAATAATCGCCATGTTTTAGTCCATCAGTTTCAATGAATGCACACTGTACAACGGGCCTAAACAACAAGACGCCCACAGTTTCAAAAACGCAAAATAAAATATTATGAAAACGCTAGCAATGCTAGGAGGCTATTGCGTTGTTACCTAACTACCATTCTATTACGTAAACTATGTACTATTGCTATTGAGTAAATAACTGAACAGATATAGGGCACAGCCTCACCTGTCTTCACGTGCGCACACTTTATGGAGATCCGTTTCATCAGCTTGGATACTATTCTACGACGCACATCTGACTCACTAGAAGCCAGGTGATAGGCAAAATTAACTTCTTCCGCCACTGGCATTATGAGGGTAATGATTGCGATTCTACGAGGGGTGTTCAAGTCAAACCGGGACTTTTCATTTTTTACAAAAGTAAAATTAACTTACAGGCGAGAAATTAGTTTGAGTTTTCAACGTAATCTCCAGCAGCACTAATGCACTTGTCCCAGCGTTTCACGAGGGCTTGGATTCCAGCAGCGTAGAAATTCTTACCGGCGCATAGCAGCCATGATCGGACCGCATTCTTGACTTCGTCGTCGCAGCTGAAGTGGCGGACCCCAAGGAACGCCTTCCGTGGCCTCAAGAGATGGAAATAGCTGGGGGCGAGGTCTGGACTGTAAGGGGGATGTGGCAGCAACTGCCAGCCAAGTTCCTGTAAGGTGCGTGTCGTGAGATGCGCAGTATGCTGGCGTGCATTGTCCTGTAGGAGGAGGACTCCTTTGGTGATGAGGCCCGGTCGCTTTTGCTTCAGCGCCTTATGCACATCCCTGAGAACCTGGCAGCAATATGCACTATTGATGGTGGTACCACTGGGCAGAAAATCAACATGAACAACGCCAGCCTTGTCCCAGAAAACCACGACATGACCTTACCCGCAGATGGGGTACTTTGGAACTTCCTGGGAGCTGGCGAGCCCGGATGCTTCCACTGTTTTGATGCGCGTTTAGACTCAGGAATGAAATGGTGCACTCACATTTCATCGCACGTGATTATCCGATCAAGGAACGGCTGTCCTTCAGTGTCGAAACGGTACCTTAGCTCTTGGGAGATTTCCAGTCTTCTCTGTCGGTCAAACACAGAGAGCTGCCTCGGGACACAACGGGCACAACCTTCCTAAACTGGAGGTGTTCATGAATGATAGTGTTCAACGTTCCCACAGAAAGGTCCGTCTTTCGAGCCAGTTCGAGACATGTTATCCGTCGGTCCTTGAGGATCAGGCGCTCCACAAGTTGAATGTTCTTAGGAACCCTGACACTGGGCTCTGAGCCGCCACGGCCCGGACCGTCCTACACTGATGTACGGCCGTCTCAGAACCGTTTGCACCCCTAGCTCAAACGCTTTGCTGCGGCTAAGTGTATCGTGGCCATACACAGCCCGAAGTCTTCTGTGAATTTCAGATGACTTTACACCTTCATTCACGAGAAACTTCATGACAGTTCGCTGTTCGGTGTGTACGCTCACCTCGTTGTCAGCCATCTTGTCCAGCACGTGTCTTCTGTTTTGCACAAACTTTGAACCACCACATGGTGAACGCGGAGGCCCGTCGCGTGTGAAAATGACGAAAAAGAAGTAGCGCGAGCCATTTGTACACTCAGGAGTCAGAAAATCCCGGTTTGACTTGAACACCCCTCGTATTAAAAACGTAAAACTACATGCACAACTACACACACAAACGCGCTCCGTGAAAAGATGGCGAAGAAGCAAGCGAGCTGGTAAAGTTGATGCGTAATATAAAACCCCGAGACTAGGGAACAGGAAGGGACAGACACAACACAGCTGAAAACTTTACTTCACAGACCACAAATATATACACAACAGAGGGAAAGGAAAACTCACACTAGAGGACAAAATAAGAGGTCAGTTCGGGAGAACGAGCAGTGTGCCCAAGGCCGGACCGAAGATTACGGAAGGGTTGCTGACACAGTTCCCACAAGAGGTTATACAAAGGGTCTCTCTCAAAGGCCTTCTGCAAGGGTCCATTTGAAAAGCAGCTGAGGTCGAACGTCATTTGGCATGGCTATTCGATAGTCCAAGCAATCAGTACAAAAAAGCGGCACAGATTTAATTCCAATCGGCGGTGTAGTTAATTGGAAAATTAAAATCAAATATTACGGGCAACACTGTATTTGGCATTCGGAAGGGGTCGGTACTAGCTGCCGCTTACGGCGGCAACCATGTTGCATGCGTACGTCATTGGGCTCGACATAACAATCCACAACAATCCAATCCACCATAGAATCTGTCCCTGCAATCCAGACAAGAATCCACATGTGCGCATAAACAAAGTGGAGGAATACTGTGCAGCTGAAATGTGGCAGTCGTTGAAAAAGCCAGACAGTGTCCAGATTTTCTTTTTTGTCCACTGTGTGTTTCATCCTCAGAACCATTATTGCTTTCCGTCGTGGTAATCAATATGTGATTTCTCGCCACTGCGGCTGCGGTAACTACAAAGAAATAGGAACAGATTTCAAGTGTCTGTGTTGTTGAGGGTTTCCAGAAATCGTTGTGAAGCAGCCCATAAACTTGCAATACCGGCCCTCCGTCTGTGGATATTAACGTCATATAAAACAGTGTCTGCAGCCTGAACTCATACGCTATAAATCGTGGCTGGACTGCACATGTGATGTACAGGTTGAGGTCATAGTCCTGAATTTGTGCGGTGTATGTTTTGAAAGTCACTTTGCCTTTCTCGTACTTAAACCGCTTCAACTCAACAATTTTGTGGAAGTGTTGCATTAGTTCTAGCCACAGCAGCTAGGCAGCGAGGGTGCAGTATGGAGAAAATACAGCAATTTGGTACTTGAACATGTGTAGTGAATCACAAACTTCAGCACAACAGCAATAAAAAGCAAAATGTGACAAGACAGTTAATAAAGAAACGGCAAGAAGTTTATTTGGTTGAGCATTCATTAACAAAAGGAAATATAAAAAATTGAAACTGGATCAATCAATGATCCCATGATGCGACTACACCGTTGTCATCTCAGAGGGTGTATCTCACAAGCTTATAGGTGATGTCCAAGAATCAGGCACTTCCCGGACTTTTCGTGAGAGTTGAGGATGCATATTCCCCCCCTCCCAAGGACAATAGTGGTATCTCTCCACCATGGCAACGCATCCAGTGAAGGGCAGCTTTTCCATGGTCTTAAGGATCCAAACAATCATTTCCCCACAGTACAATGTTCCACTGAAAAATCCCCACATATGCTTTATTTATGCATTTATCGAAGTACATCTGCTCATCACGGTCACAGGGAATCTGCATTACAGGAAATCATTACATAACATATAAATAGGTTTCTAATAGGTTTATAAATAATTTGACGTATGACGAGGGTATACGCAGCTCGGGGCTGTGGAAATACAATATTGAAAAAGTTAATGTACGTGTGGCGAGAAAGAGGAAGTGAGCTCAAGGCTCGCGGCCGACACTATGGAGGACAGAACAAAGACGTCTAGATGCGACGAGATCAGCTACGGAGCTGATCGTGATTTTAATTCGGCCGCGAGCCTTGAGCTCACTTCCTCTTTCTCGCCACAAAGGCTTCCCCCCCTTAGAAGGGACGGAGTCACTCGTAGTCTTCAAATGTGAAACTGGAGGCCGAGACGTCGGCTTCGGTAAAAGCAGGTTTGAGCCGCTCGATCGATACGGTGTCTGGTCTCCCGTTGAAGTCGATGGTGAAGTGCTTGGGCCCGTGCTTCAGGACGGTGTAAGGGCCCGAATATGGAGGTTGGAGAGACTTGCGGACCGCATCCGTGCGAACGAAAACTTTCGAAGCGGAGCGGAGGTGCGGGGACACGAAAGTTGTTCCGGGTTGCTGAGCACGTGTTGGAGTCGGACGCATCCTTGAGAACTGCTCACGGAGGCGGGACAAGTACACCGAAGGGTCGACGGGAACCTGCGAGGGGCTGTCGAAAAACTGGGCCGGAAGGCGAAGAGTCGTACCGTAAACGAGCTCAGCAGCCGCGCACCCGAGATCTTCTTTCCAAGCGGACCGGATTCCGAGAAGGACGAGGGGAAGGGAGTCGTGCCACCGGGATGGGTCTTCTCGTGCCATGATGGCTGCTTTGAGGTGCCGATGAAAACGTTCTACGAGCCCGTTAGCTGCCGGGTGATACGCGGTCGTACGGCAGCGGTTGGTACCCAGGAGCTTCGTCAAGGCCGTGAAAAGGCGAGATTCGAACTGTTTTCCCCTGTCGGTTATGATTTGGGAAGGGGTACCAAAGCGGGCGATCCATGTTGAGACAAAAGTGCGGGCGACGGTGTCGGCGGTAATGTCCTGCATCGGGGCTGCCTCAGGCCAGCGCGTGTACCTGTCGATGCATGTCAAAAGGTAACGATGGTTGTTCGAAGGAGGAAGCGGCCCGACGATATCGATGTGGACCTGGTCGAAACGCGTAGTTGGCAATGGGTATGTGGACAAGGGGGGAACAGTGTGTCTGTGCACCTTGGCTCGCTGACAAGACGCGCAGCACCTTGTCCACACGCGAATGTCAGTGTTCATGGACGGCCAGACGTAACGGGCGCTGACGAGGCGCTGCGTAGCCTTGATACCCGGATGGGAAAGCCCGTGGAGGGCTGCAAAGATTGGGCGCCGGAGGCTCCTAGGAACGAATGGTCGCTCCGAACCCGTAGATGTATCACAGAAAATAGGCTCCGAAATTCCGTGATAGCGTACTTCGTGTAGGGTGAGGGAAGAACGTCCAGAGAGAAGGTGCTGCAGCTCCTGATCGTCGTGCTGACGCTGTGCGATCTCCTCGAGGCTAATTGGGTTGTGGTGAATGGAGGATATGCGGCTAAGGGTATCGGCGGGGATGTTGTCAGCGCCCTTGACATGCTCGAATGTTGCGTTGAACTCTGCCAAGAAAGCGAGCTGACGGATTTCTCGAGGGGAGTAGCGGCTACTGCCGGATTGATAGGCGTATACGAGTGGCTTGTGATCAGTGTAAACGATGAATTGCTTGTCTTCCAAGAAATATCGGAAGTTTTTCACTGCGGCGAATGCAGCCAGAAGCTCACGACCGAACGTGCTGTATTTTTCCTCTGCTGGTGAGAGTTTCTTGGAAAAGAAAGCTAGTGGATGCCAATGGCCACCGACGTGCTGCTGCAGGACCGCTCCAAGTGCCTGACCGGAGGCGTCCACCATTACAGACGTGGGAGCTTCGCAGACAGGATGGAATAACGTTGTTGCTGATGCTAAGGCACGTTTCGCTTGGTTAAACGCGTCGGTTTGCTCCGGTGACCAAACGAGACCCGAAGGCTTACTGCGGGCATTCTTAAGGAGCTCCTCGAGTGGACGGAGGATTGTCGCACAATGGGGGACAAAACGCCGGTAGAAGTTTACCATGCCAATAAATCGTCGGAGTTGCGTACTTGATGTTGGGAGGGGAAACTCCTGTACTTTAGTGACTTTGCTCGCGAGTGGTGTAATCCCGCTGGCATCGACCCGATGACCCAGAAATTCGAGCGCGGGGAGTCCAAATTCGCATTTGTCGGCGTTGATAAGAAGGCCGTGGTCGGCAAGGCGGTGGAATAACGTACGGAGATGATGTGTGTGTTCCTCACGGGAGGTACTGGCCACAAGGAGGTCGTCAAGGTAAGCAAAAACGAAGGGCAGGCCCCTCGTGATATTATCCATGAAGCGTTGGAACGATTGGGCTGCGTTTCGCAGTCCAAAGGGCATTCGGAGAAACTCGAATAGGCCGAAAGGAGTCACGATTGCGGTTTTGGGGATGTCCTCTTCTGCCATGGGTATCTGGTAGTATGCCTTTGTGAGGTCAATCTTTGAGAACATCTGGGCTCCTGATAGACTCGCTGTGAAATCCGATATGTTGGGTAATGGATAGCGGTCGGGAACGGTTGCCAAGTTAAGTGCACGGTAGTCTCCACATGGCCTCCAGTCGCCAGTTTTCTTAGGAACCATGTGGAGTGGCGATGACCAAGTGCTGGCTGATGGGCGAACGATTCCGACGGCTAACATATGATCGAATTCTTGACGTGCAATTGCCAGCTTTTCGGGACTCAGCCGTCTGGCCTTAGCGAAAACTGGCTGACCGGATGTGGATATGCGGTGGACTACGGGGTGTTTGACGGGCTGGGTCCAGTCACACTGCGACGTTAGGGACGGAAATTCCTTGAGGATCGCGGCATAGGTCTCATCTTCCGGAAGGAGAGTGGCGAAACCCATTGAAGGAAGGCTTGTGGTCACTCCGTTGATGCTAAGGCCTGTAAGAGCGTCAAGAAGCCTTCGCTGGCCGACGTCAACCAATATGTTGTGATGCGCCAGGAAGTCACTGCCCAGAACGCTGTGCGTTGTGTCGGCAACAAGAAAAACCCAGTGAAATACTCTTCTGAAACCAAAATCAAGGGTCAAGGAGCGCCGGTAGTAAACTGGAATACGTGATCCATTTACTGCCCGAAGGTACATAAGTGGCCGTCGCTTGCGGTCGGCAACAGAGGCGGGGAGGACGCTAACTTCTGCCCCGGTATCTACTAAAAACTGCTGCCTTCCGATCCGATTCCTGACATAGAATAGGCGACATTCTTGCCGATGGTGATGGGAATCGCTCGTCGCCGCTAGCGATCCCCGCGGAAGTTTTCCTGCCAGTCGCAGGGTGCCTCACAGCGCCTTGCGCGATGGCGAAAACGGCTATGGTACCAGCAGAGGCGTCGAGGTGGGGGCGATCGGGCAAGCTCGGAATTTGCACGGTTCGGGCTGCTGTTACGGCGCGGGCGGGAACGGCTCGGAGGGCGAGGAGAGAAGGAGCGGCTGCGTGGAAGGTTGCCGAAACGAAAGTCCTCCATAATGTCCGCAAGTCGGCGCACCTGCTGACGTAGAGACGCGAAGTCTGCCTGGCCACTCACAGAGACTGCCGCCTGACAGGAAGCACCGGGGTCGTTGCTGGGTGACTGGAGCGCAGAGATACCAGTTGCAAAATCATTGCTTCGCCCTAGCTCCATGAGTTTGTCCGCACGCTCCGCCAACGCCTCAAGGGTGGTATCTTCGGAGGCGGAGAGGACCATCTGGACCGAAGGTGGAAGCTTCGACAGAAACATTTCGCGAAGAATCCTTTTGTCGAGGAGCGGCGGGGGGCCACTGAACAGGTACCGTAGTCTGCGGAGTAGTTGGGAGGGTTTGCGGTCCCCTAACGGTTCATTCGATGTCAGCTCGCGCAGACATTCCCGGTCCGACGGAGAGGCTCTGCTAATGATAGCGTTTTTCAAGGCCTCGTAGGGGTCGTCGGAAGGAGGGGAGCTTAGGATGTCTGCGACCTCGATCAGTACGTCCTCGGGTAGCACTGACATCACGTGATGAAACTTTGTTGTTGGTGATGTGATGTGGCCCAATGTGAACTGGCATTCTGCCTGGCTAAACCACAGATCAGGCCGAGGGCGGATGAATTGTGGTAACTTGATCGCGAAGTGCGACAGAAGAGGGGCTGGTGCATTGTCGTCCATATACGAAGGATAATTCAAATGCTCCTCCCCAGTCATGAACATCAGACATTGCACAACGAGAGGTTTAAACAATAGAGGGTATGCAAAACAAAGGGGCTGGCAGCTGCCATCTTTGCAATGTTTCCTCACCCACCATAACGTGATCTGAGTCATTGACATGACAGGTTTCTGTGACTTAAAAAAATGTCTTTCTATTGTCGTATAAACAGAAAACAGTCGAAGGAGAACTTCGTTGAACACAAGAAAGTCCAGATGAAAAAGTCAGGCAGCTCGGACGAATTCAAACAACTCGAACAAAAGTGGTACGGACAGGAGGAATAGGACCTGGGTCTTCCAATCTTCGGCCAGATACGCTAACAGTCACACTACATCAGCATCCGCTTGCATGTTTTATGTTGTCCCTAATTGTGGTCTGCCTCAGCCGTATCCCAAACCAATTATAATTAGGAGAAGATTGACACGTAAGGGGAGTCAGCCCATTTGTGTGGCGACATGCTACGTGTGCTGCAAGGTAGGACTGGGAAACTGAATAGTGGGTACACCATTACAATTCTGAAAAACAGGATCCCAAATTGCGGAAAGTACACCACATCCTATAAGAAGTAAGGTTTATTTACACATGAAGCAGTCTCATTTTCTGCATAGCAATGCCTGGTAGAGTTAGAAAGCACATTCTGAAAACCTGCAACGACCGAGGCTGTCTAAGTAATGTCACGATCTATCAAGACCTATACTATTGAGATGTAATAATTCCAGTGGTAGAAATTTTTATAGAGAGCTAAATTTGTGCCACTGTAAACTATGGTTCCGTGATACCTTTTACAGCATTCTATGTGTAAATAGTCTGTTGCGTATCTGTCTCCTTGTCCTTTCATGAATGTTGCAGTTCCTGAATGCTTGTTCGTCCTAATGCAATAGACACCTCAACACATTTACGCTTGAACATTAGACAATTGATGTTCTGATGCTGGAAGACATAGAAACGACAAATACGTACAAAGCCTCAAGTGCCTAAGGAATTAATGATGAAAGATGGAAGTCACTGAAAAGACTATCCAGCTGTAGGACTCGAACCCACAACCGATAATCTAGAAGATGTGGGTTCGGGTCCTACAGCTGGCTAATCTTTTAATCTAATCTAACACGCAGTACAGCCAAGCTTTACAGAGTACAGCCAATCTTTGCTATTTGAGCACGGTGGGGGTTACTCTCTCTCTCTATACAGCCTAAAAGCAAAGAAATCACACATCCTTTGTCAGTCTATGGGGTGGGGAAACCCTCTCTCTTTTTCACATTCTTTCCTCCAAAGGGAAATATTCTTAGGACCGGTGTGCAGAGGCGAAATTTTTTATTGATCAACTATCGCAAATAGGCATTGGAATTATTCGATTCTCAAGAACACAATAAGAATTCTATCAACAAACAAACAATAGCACGCAAAAAAAAAGATAAAAAATAATAGACTTTTATGCCAGTGCAAACCGGTTTTAGAGAAACATTATCTAAGCAAACGAGAAATATTATCGGCGCAAACAATACTCAATCAAAATGAGAAACGTTGCATTTAATGTATTTCAAATCAGACACTATTATGCATACATTATTCTCAACTCACAAAATATCAATCGGGTGAATATTTGAAGCAAAGAGAGAAAGTCAAATTTATTCAATCATAGAAACAATACTCATTCGAAAACGAGAATCAAATTTAATTACATCATTTTATGATAACTTTGCAATAATAATTTCTACACGCAGAAGCCACAAACAATAAACTCACCTGAATTGCAAATTAATGTAAAAGTTTTCTACAGCGAATATCAATGCACACAACTTAAAAATACTTTCCCAAATGAAAATTTAAACAAAAAATGATCTTTAGTATGGAGTTTGCGTTTTGCCTCATTATGAGCTGAAAACTTCTAAAATTAAAGTATGCCCTTGTATTATGTATGCCCCCCCAGGTGTATGTATGTATTAAAGTATGCCCCCCCCCCCAGTTGTAGTGCCCGGTATGCTTTGACATTATGACCAGGCTGAAAGTTTTTCACTATGGCTAAGGAAAACCTCAGGTACATTTTGTGAATTGGATCTACGTTTATGTGTGATCTGTGCTGTGTGCGTTGGTTAAGTTTGCAAAAGGAATATTTGCTTATTATAAATAAGATTACATATCTTCCATTGTGTTTATGCATAGTGCTCATCTTCATTGTACAGTGGTTACACATTTTTGATGACAGTTGTGTGATTCGATTCCCCCAAAATCGGATTGCGTTTGTGTGCCGCGTGTTACGATGATTAGACCGTAGACTCCGCCTGCACGTCATGCTTGCAAAATCCTTCGGATGGCGATGTTGTACAGAGTGTAGTCGTGTAAAACCCCTCTGATTGTCAGCCCTTTTTCCATGCGAGGATCCTTGTACACAGTGCGGAATATTCGATTCATTAGCAATCGTTGTGTTCAATCTAAGCATACTAAATATAAGCTGTTTTCGTTGGGATGCGCAGAATTCATTACATTGATGACAAAGATTACATTTATTATTTCAGTTATGCACTTGTTTATTTCGATAACTTACGCAGTTCTATTCCAAACTCTGAAGGTTTCGTTTCTTGTCTTGATTGACGAATGCACAAGACATCAAATAGTTTAGTCTTATTATTGGGCGCTTGAATCTAGTATTGATTAATGCAGGCGATATGTTGTCGCCGTATTTGTATTGCTTCAGCAACTTGCATTTTGTCGCGACGAACTTGCACAATCTCTTATTGATGTTTCCTTTAATTGTATGAAGATCCTTGAATGGCGTACAAGAGAGTATTAGACGAAAATCGTCCGGTGGTCCACCGCAATTGATATGTTCGTTGAGTTTCAATAAGTGATGGTACATCAGACCTTGTACGACAATATTGAACTTCTGCTGATTCGACATCATTGCAAGAACTGGTAGTAGAAAACAATTGTGTAGACGCTGTAGTGGAACATATCACGTGATGAGATTTTTTTATGTACTTTCCATTTCAACTGTTAGGTGTAATATCAACAAATCCGTAATGAATCGTGCGGTATAGACTGCTTGTATATGATAATTTGATATGATCGCTTTCTTGATTAATGCAATGCCCATTGCAATGATTACAACTGCATCTGGTCTAGTGAATTTCAATTCTTCGTTAGCAAACCTCAAAAACTCCACCATCAATCCCAGTGGCCCTTCCGATGTTGACGTGCAAATATTTTTATAACTATTGTAGATTCGGGATACAAATTCTTGCAACTTCAATTACATAATTTGTACCATATCTCCGAATACGACCATGTCTAGGACGTATTGGAATGCTGTGATAATAGAATCATTTCGCAGCTCTTCTTTTTCGAAGCAGCTTTGTATCATGTCCTCCCATGACCTATGGTATCGAGTGGTATAGTATTCATCCATCGACCTATGGTATAATATTCATCTCTTCGCTGAAACTTCCTGTTTTGTTCTGTTTTCTTGTGTGATTCTACACTTAATTAAATCATAAAATAAAATAAATCATATAATAAATCAAATAAATAACCATAAATAAAATTGTGCTCATTATATTCAGGTTTAGAATGTTAATAATATCCCGCTGTGAGAATTATGAAAAATGCTTTACAAAAGATGCGGTTTGTAAGGAAAAACGTGTGCTTCCATTGTCTCTGCTGTGTACAGTCCATCCCTCCCTATGTTGACTTGGGTGGGGGCGAGTTTGTGGCTTTCAACTACATTGTGTGCCAAGACCATGGGAGAATTCCCCTACTCCCCGAGGGCTGAACATTGACGAAAATGTATGGGAACTGTATCGTTAGCGGCTTCCCTCTCTTTTCGAATACACTAGTGTGTCCTGATTGAAAAAGACATGTTTATTTTGTGTATTCGCGCTGCTTGTTTAGAAAATGTTTGCCTGAATTAATTACTGCTGTGACTTTGTTTCAGATGATCACTCGATTGATATAAATAGAAATATTCTACTAGTTGAGACGGTATTTTTGAGCTGTGTGTGTTGATTTCCTCTGTAGAAAACTTTTACATTAATTTGCATTTCAGATGTGATGTTTGTTTGTGCCTTCTGCGTGTAGAAATTACTGCTGCAAAGTTATCATAAAAAATGATGTAATTAAATTTGATTCTCGTTTTCGAATGGGTATTGTTTCTATCATTGAATAAACTTGACTTTCTCTCTTTGCTTCAGATGTTCGCTCGATTGATACTTTGTGAGTTGGGAATTATGTATGCATGATAGTTGTGTCTGTTGATTCCTTGATTGATTAACAATAATGTGCAATATGTTAAATTTGCAACGTTTCCCGATTTCATTGAGTATTGGTTCTGCCGATGGTAGCATAATATTTCTCGCTTGCTTACATAACGTTTGTCTAAAACCAAATACTTGCTACTGTTTGTTATGATAAAATTCTTATTGTGTTGTTGAGAATTGCATAATGCCAACGTCTATTTGTGATAGTTGATCAATAAAAAATTTCGCCTCTGTGCAAACTTGACCAGTCCTAAGAATATTCCCCTTTGGAGGAAAGAATGTGAAAGAGAGAGAGAGTCCCCCACTCCATAGATTGTCAAAGGACGTGAGGTTTCTTCGCTTTGGGCTGTATAGAGGGAGAGCGTGACTCCCACCAGGCTCAAGTAGCAAATATAGCTGGCTTGGCTGTATTGTGTGTTGGATACCTACGTCAAGGTAACGTTTATAGTGCCTGAGTAGGATGAAAATTGTATATTGTTCGACTAGATTAGGTCGCAAGGATGATTTTATGATAGTTCGAAAGATAAATTATTTCCATTTCAAGTTATTAAATTTGTAATGTTTCTTGTTTTGATAGTTTGTTTCCCTATTATTTTCCTGCATGTGTCTGTTGTTCACACGTTAGCAGATACGCCGTTTAGAGTGTTTCTCTGCTATTCAGCGTTAGCTCTGTGATAGTCACAGTATTAAATTTTTAACGCTTCTCGTTTTGATAGATTGTGTCGCTATTATTTTAATGCATGTATCTATTGTTGACGTGTTGGATGATGCATGGGTTTGGCTCTCTACTAGTGCTAGCTGTTGATCGTGTTTCTCGTTATTTCCTTGCATGTGTGCTATTCACGTCATAAGAAATTGATTAATTGTGTAGTGTTGGAATATTCAACTTAGCTTCCCATATTCTTTATTATGTGTATTGTGTTTCTTCTGTTTCATGTTTTATTTTCTTGAGTTTTTCTCTTTCGCACAGAGTCACAACAAAATTCCTGCCACTATTGGCTTTAAAGGGTCTCTGACCAAAACCTGGTCAATGTCTCTGTGTGTATGGATAACGAACCTGCATGGTGCCTCCAAGTTACAACTGAAACGTTTCGTCTCTGCGGAGCCGCCAACTATTCCAAACAAGGAGCCGAAAAACGGTTTCGATTTCTGCCCTCAACTCGTGCGATCAGCGCAAAACGTGTGTATGACGTCAAACGCCCGCGACGTTTATTGGTGGAAAGTCCACACCGGAAGTTCGGGTGGTTTCCGCAACTTCCGTATTGCTGGGCGCTTTTTCAATACGGACGTGGAAGCACAGCGGAGTCGACAAGTCAGCTTTTCAGCTACCTTTGAGCAGCTGAGAGGGACCTGCTACGTGCAGCAGAGTTTGGAGGCCTTGCTTTTGAAATGTTGAGCGGCGAATCGACTTCAGCATGAAGAAGATGTTCCAACGACAGACTGTTAGAGGAGCTTTCAGCATCCATCATGATGAAGCGCCCATGAACAGTATGGCATGGCAACTATAACACAGGACATGGACAACAAGTGAAAAAGCAGCAGTCCTATTCACTCATCGTTTGTGTCTTGTGTTGCAGCTTTGGGATGGACAGGATTGCTGACAATCGGTGAAACTAAGTCATCTTTAGGTGAAGTAGCATTGATGTCTATTAGTACCAATTCGTGACGTGTATTGTTCTGAGATGCCAAAAAATCTGTTCAGTGCAATCAACAGAACGCAAAAAAGAACGCCGCCGAAGCCCATGGGGCACCCAGAACTGATGTAAATTCGTCCATATTTTATGTGCTCATGATATATTTACGTTTATTCATTTTGCATCTAGGTGGGAAGAAGAAGACACCGCGACAGCGAAGATTTCTCCGAGTCGGATGTTTCAGACTCTGAATGTATTGTGTCAGCTGCTGAAGTAAAGAAGGCTAATGAACAGGCCACATACTGGAAGCAGCTTTGTGAAAAGAAAGAGGAGGAAATATCACATCTTCCTTCCTGGCTTCTGTACATATTCCAGGCTAGCAGCACAGGCTGGCTCTCCTGCAGAGCCACAACAGCAGTTCAGAATAGAAACCGATGCTGAAACCTGGCTCGGCTTCAATAAACTACTTGCAGGTGGGTTCCGAAGGAACCTCGGAATCGATTCCTGGTTCCATAACCACCTTGCAAGTGGATCTATTTGAAAACGGAAACGTGTTTCTAACTGGAAAGCAATTCCTAGCTGGAAATACATTCCAAGCTAGGAATCAATCCCTGGTTCCATAACCGACTTGCAAGCGGATCCACTTAGGGAATTTTTTCACCTGGGTTCCTTTTGTGTGCAAAGTACGCACCCAGTTAGAGGAGGATGTAGACCTTGAGGAACCAATCTTTGTATCTTCGGCTGCTCAAATAGGCACGTTGTAGTCAAAGATGATGTAACATGAAAGGTGGTTCATATAGTTTATTGTAACACTCAGATAATATCTTCATAATATGTCTGCAGAGATTGTTCCAAAATAGCATATGTGATGCAGCGTCATAGAATATTGGGCTTCTGGGAAAAATCATGATTCACCTGATACGGACGGCAGCCTTTGTAACGGTGTCTGACACATTTTTTGCAGCCACTGTTTTAAAATATGCATTAAAAATGCTCCAGCTATGAAAGTATCACGAAATTCTTCATTTCATTTGTTTACTTTAAAGACGCTTGTGATTTACATAAAGGGGGAGGTTTGTATCCAACAATGACAACTACCAAAATAATGTACACAAAGATACACAAAATTTGTTCACTCACCACAAAGAAATTCATTCGATCTGAAAATGATCATAGCACTTGAAATAAATGCCGATATATTTTGTTCTGATGCTATGTGGGCAGGAAGGTCATTCGAGTTTGACACCATCAGCTGGTGCGGAGAGTAGAGGAATTTTTTTGTTTGTGTAGGTGGAGCAAGTACTTTGTGCGGGTCATCAAGTCTTGGAAGTAACTTGTGAGGGGATTGACAGTAAGTGGGGTGGGGAGGGAGGGTGACCGTAATATAACTTATCAAAGAATGGCAGGCCTGATACCTTATGTGGTAATCAAAGGAGGAAGAAAGGGTTGGGCTTTAATGGCTAAGACGCTGGAAAAAGGATGATAATCACGAGCAACAAACCGTGCGGTTCTGTACAAATTCTACTTTGTCGATTAAGAGATATTGGGATGGGTTCCAGATTGCAGAGGCATATCCCAGTTCTTCTGAACATGGCAGTTGATGTTCTGAGACTGGAACACATAGAAAGGACAAATACATACAAAGCAGAGTGTAAGAAATGAATGATGAAAGAAGGCAGTCACTGGAAAGGTTAGCCAGTAGTAGGACTTGAAACCACATCTTCTGTATTACCGATCCATGGCTGTTTCCAATTGAGCTAAGCTAACACGCCTCTCCAGTGACTTCCAAGGGTGCGGATGTACCCTAGGAATCGGTTTATGGGCAGAAGAACATTAGTCACTGTTATTATACAGGCATAGCTCTCTATCCAGTATGATCACCGCAGAGCACATTTGCAGGAACTCACAGGCACAAAACTTTCATAATAAATATGTAATAGCCTCAAACAGCTATTATATATAATATCTAGGACATGAAACTCCAATAGCAGATGGTCTGGCAGTACAACACAGGTAATCTTGCCATCACTGTATATTTCCCAAAATGCTGAAAATAAATCGATAAAATTACTGCAATGAACTGCTCAATTTTTCACCTCAGATATATTTTTAGCACTCTGTCTTTCATGTTTGAAAATATACATGCATCGAACCTGCAGAAGCATGTGCGTGTAAGTAGAGTCACACATCTCATGTGTAACAGGCAGGTCTAATTTGTATTGAGATATGTCAAGTCCTTACGCGTGCTCACCACCTGTAGATTCCTTTAAAGGGAACAAAAAACTTTTTGTTAGTAACAACTTCACGCTATATACCACATTTATAAAAGAAATTGGTCCCGTACCTGACGGACAACTGTCATGACCATTACAGATGTCTTCCTCTCCTCTTCCTTCCACTTCCATGAAGTCGACCCCCTAACATTGTTAAAAAAATGCCATATAAATTTATGAGGATCTCATTTCATAGAAAATTAAATGAGGCTACCAGGCACGAAAGGCATCAGCCTGATCAGGTACCTAGCACCAATACAGTGTGCGATAACTGAGATATTACCACTAAGAGCATACAACAGATCACAACCACATAAATAAAATACACAATTGCATCGAGCTGTGCACATTTTCACACACACACACACACACACACACAAATACAGAGTGACCTGTCCCTAATAAGACTTCAACAAGTTTGTGTAACTCTGATTTGAAACTGGACACATGAAGGCCATTTCCAATCAGCTGAAAAAATTTGTTCGGAAAAGGAACGGTTTCTGCTGATTTCCGTAGTTGGTCCGTAGCAGTGGAACCTTGTAAGGTGGTACAGTGATGGATTTCAAACCGTAATGGCAGGTGTTTGAGATGGCTCTAAAACATCCTGAATTTGCAAGGCAATTTTGTATAAATGTCTGATTTGCAAGTGAACACTTTGTCTACTGTATTTTGCATGTCTTGAAGGAGCTGAGGGGACGGATGGATGGATGGATGGATGGAGGGAGGGAGGGAGGGAGGGAGGGAGGGACGGACGGACGGACGGACGGACGGATGGATTGTAGTGGCACCCCTGGTGGGCCCTGGTGGGACATGGTAGTCATACACCAAGGCTTTCGTTCTCTCTCTCTCTCTCTTTTTTTTTTGTGCACCGCAATTTTATCGTAGTTGCTCTATATGGTGTTTCCCCAGATTAGACAACAATAGTACAGCTTGGGGTAAACTAAGAATTTCAACTGCGTTTGTTTAGAATCCAGAGCCTTTCTTTACTATGCGCAGTATGCGGCATATTATAAGGAAAACAAATAGAAGAAAACTTGTACCTGATCCCTGCATTGTATTTCCAACATTTGGTTCCACATCTTGTCCAAGGAAGTTATGAACTACATTGGTGCACACTGCTGTGACAATTAAAATGATACACCTAGATGCGGAATACACAGCTTCATTTTACGTACCGTAGATGTTGCTTACTGCAATGGCATGGCTACATTCTGAACAACACTCGGAATTGTACAGTAACAACAACAACAACTTTATTTTCGACCTTGGAGAGTGGGGAGTTTCATCGCCACAGGCGATACTCTACCCCTTTGCTGGATGGAATGGGGGGAATAAAATAACGAGCCCCTTCACAATAACGATCGAAGTCCGATGGTGTCCAGAAATGTCAGAAGAGCTTTGAGCGCAGAGCGTTGCTGGGCTGGATTGGGCCAGGGACTAAGCAATTTCGATAGGGAGAAAGGGCGAGAGTCCAGCTGACGAAGAGACTCGGAGAGTGTGGTTCGGGAAGGTTCGTAGTGAGGGCAATGAAGAAGAATGTGCTCCAGATCCTCAAGAGCACCACAGTGGCAGCAGGTGGGAGAGTCAACTTGCCTCAAGCGGTAACGCCACTGAGCTGTAAAGGCCACATCGAGGCGCATTCGGTGGATTAATGCAGCATCTTGACGAGAGGTGTTTCGTGGCATGCGGAAAGCGAGCGTGGGATCAATTCTGTTCAACATAGAGGGGGGAAGAATGTCGGTTGTCCGTTGGCGGGAAGCCAGGGGTGTCACTAGGCGTCGCAGAATGGAACGGCGGTCTCCTCTCAGCAGAACAATACGGGTCCGTTTCCGATACGAGAGTGCTGCTTCTGCGGCGCTGTCGGCCTGCTCGTTCCCCACGACACCACAGTGGGCTGGAACCCACTGGAGAACTAGCCTGTGGCCTGCGGCGTAGATAGTGTGGTAAGCCATTAGCACGTCTGTGACTAGGGGTGCGGATGGGCCTCGTATGCCGGAATTTTCAATTGCTTGAAGGGCAGATTTGGAGTCTGTAAAGACTGCCCATTCCCGGGGTGGAAAATCAGCGATGTGTTGTAGAAAGAAAAGAATGGCATAGAGTTCCGCAGCTGTGGAGGAGGTTGGATGTGAGAGGCGTCTTCCGTGCACGACGCCTTCGGATGGAATGACGAAGGCTGAGGCGGACTTGTTGTTTCGGGATGCGCCATCAGTATATGCTGCCGTAAACGTAGAAAACTTCGCGTCTACCAGAGCATGAAAATGGGCTCGGAGGACTTGAGGGGGGACCTGATCTCTTCTTTCCAGAAGGTTTGGGAGGCGTACAAAAGTGGGCGGTACCGGTAGAGACCAGGGGGCTTCCGGCGGTATAGTGTCCTTAGTTGTAGTGTCCTAGTTAGTGTCGGCGGTATAGTGTCCTTAGTGTCCTTAGGGGTTATAGTGTCCTTAGTATGGGGACCCGGTACGCTTTCACCGCTTCCTTGGCGTGGTAATCGACTCGGACTTGCGCTGGGCTCGGCACATTAAACATCTTGTACAGTATATCTTTTGATTTAGTGCGTAAACTTCAATTTTCTTTCATCCTTATTTTTCTTTGTTGCGTAAATGGTCTCCTAACATCTGCATGCCACAACGTAATTCTCACAAGGAGAGTAATCACTATCTAATCACTACTCTGTATAAATTATACAGAAGACACTAACCTCGTCACGTCCAGGTGCAACAGTCTCGGAAGATAGATTCAAGGAGAGCACTGCGGACTGCTGTAGACGGAGGTTCTTTGCACTCAAACTGAGGGTTCCGTCTTATAGTCTGCATTCTTCAAATACGATTGGCAAAATCCGCTGCCAACCATACCTGCCGCTGCGGTTGAACGCGCAGTATCGTATGGAACTGAATGCCCGCCGAGAAATCTCCTTGACGACACAATCGAGGCATGTCAAATGAAGTCTGTGTACCTTGATATATTGGTCGTTGTTCCAAAAGATATAAATAAAGAAAACTTGGAAATACACACACTACACTAACGCTGTGAAACAGCGCGCTGGATCCCGAAAGTCGTCGTGGTCGTTGTAGCTCGTAGCCTCGTAGCTAGTTCTTCTTTCCACGGAAGTAGCTAATTGGATTATCGCAGTTATAAAACAGGTCGCAGATTTCGAAGTATATACATACTTTTTATTTCCAGACATCGTGACAACAGTATATCGGTGTAAAAATGTTGGTTCTTGCTGAAAGTTGCTGTTGTAGTGCTCGATCACGTGACGGCATTCTGCGCGCTGTTTGCATGGGCGTACGTTTTCTTGGTTCGACGCTAGGTGTGCCAGCGTCGGCGAGAACCGCGATGTTCAAAATTCGAGTTTACGAAAACTACGAGGTGTTGAAACATGCATTTTCGTATCTGAAGTTGCTTTTGTGGATTCCAACGGTAGCCACTGCGGAAAAGTCTCTCCAGCTTCTGGTCAGAGACCCTTTAATAAATATACTTCACCTTGTATTTTTGTGTATGGCTATCCTTTGCATATCTACAGGGTGTCCCGCCGAAAAAGGGCCAGGGGCTAAAAAAAAGATGGAGTGCTGGACACAAATGGAACCAATTGTACGTGTTTAGCAGTTGTGTGGTCTATCCAAAATATTTTTTTCATCGCCCCTTGTTAATTAATTAGCGGAAATTAATTTTCTAACTTTTCAATTATAAAAGCTACGAAGTTGTCTCAATGGGAACATCTGATCTCTTCGGTCGCCTGATACCAAAGCCGTTTTCAGAACAAAAATGCGTTCGATAGATCGTTCACAAAAAATTCGTGAAGGAACACCATTTTTTTCTTTATTTTGTTCATTGCGCATCTTCGAAGACGCGTATTTCCTTCATTCCCAATGTGAGAGAGTGAAAGAGCACAGTGCCGCCTCATGCGTCGAAGATGAGTTTTAACTTGCGGAAACAAAACAAAAAGAAATGTATGGGGGGACTCTATCGCAACTGCCCTTATCTTGGGTTGCTATTTCTGTTTTCTTTTAATCTTTTTCCAGGACGCAAGAGGCGATAGTGTGCTCTTTCGTCGTCCTGTTTTGGGGGTGAAGGAAAGACGCGCCTCTAGAGATGCGCAACGAACAAAATAAAGAAAAAAATGGTGTTCCTTCACGAATTTTTTGTGAACGATCTATCGAACGGATTTTTGTTCTGAAAACGGCTTTGGTATCAGGCGACCGAAATGATCAGATGTTCTCATTGAGACAACTTCGTAGCTTTTATAATTGAAAAGTTAGAAAATTAATTACCGCTAATTAATTAACAAGGGGCGATGAAAAAAATATTTTTGGATAGACCACACAACTGCTAAACACGTACAATTGGTTCCATTTGTGTCGAGCACTCCGTCTTTTTTTTAGCCCCTGGCCCTTTTTCGGTGGGACACCCTGTATACTTGCATGTGAACCGCCCACGGCACGGCTGTTCTCAGGAAAAAATGCCTGTGGAGCTGGCCCAGGTGTGATGGTAGCATCGCCTGGCTGGGATGACAGCATGCATGTCCCAACTTGCATGGAAACCGCCTACCGCGCAGCTGTTGTAGCGGGAAAAAATATGCATGAAGTCGGCCCAAGTGTTGTCAGTGTGCATATCCCTACTTGTGGAAAGTGCCCACGCGCCACCTGAAAAAAAAATGCGAACGAAGTCGGCCCAGGCGGAAAAATCGCCAAAGAAGTCGGCCCAGGGTGAAAAATGCCCAACGATAAGGGCACGCTCACCCCTTCGGCCCGGTGGTAGCCACTCGGACCGCCACCCACCGCGCGTAATTTTGATTGTAATCGTGTTGATTAAAAATATCTTCTTTGATTAAATGTGGTACCCCATTGTAATTCTGATTCATTGAAAACTGGTGTGTATGAACGTTCATATGAAAATATTGTGTATGATGTGTGATACCCCTTCAATGCTATAGCATCATACCTGTAATAAGTATATTCTTTATTATGTGTATTGTATTGTGTTTCTTCTGCTTCAGCTGTTTTGGCTGGGTTTTTCTCCTTCACACAGAGTCATAACATAATTCCCGGCACTAATGACTTTAATAAATATATTTTCACTTGTACTTTTGTGTATGGCTATCCTTTGCATGTCTATATTTGCATGTAAACCACCTACTACACATCTGTTGTATCGGGGAAAAAATTTGCAAGTGAAGGTGTCGGTCCAGGCTGAAAAATGTGGAGGGTAAGCGCGCGTGCAGCCCTCCGGCCACGCGCCGCCCATCAGTAAGCGCGCGAGCAGCCCTCCACTCGGGCGCCGCCTGTCGCGCACGGGAAAAAAATCGGGAAAAAAGTGACGCGACGGTGACGCTGCCCTGGTGGCAATGTTTGTGAATTTCATATATGCTATACTACTAATATAAATGAGGATGGTTCAGTACAGACCACGTCAAGAAATGGCGGTTTATTATTTCCCGAAAACATTCGCTGTAGCAGACGTTGATGTCTTCGGTATCTGTAAGAGCGGTGCAACCAGACTCCAACTTAACATACGTGCCACGGCTGTCATAGTGAGAACAAAAAGCCTTCTTTAGCATTTTTAAAATATGTAGCAGAAACATCTGATGACACAAGCTTTTTCATTTAGTTTTATTTTTTTTGTTTCACTCCACAAGGCTTACCTTACCGTATCAGGTTACCAGTATAATGACCCGACCATCGGCTCCAAATGGCCGCGCTGTTCTGGGCCATCTTGCACGAATGTTGAACCTATTCCTGAGTGCTGCCCTCAGTAGCAGTGCCAGTGCTAAAAGAAAGAGAAGCGTCGAGGACAGTACCGTATGCAGAAAGCACTACCAAAGCTATAGAGGGCAGCACTGTGAAATGGCCTCAACGTTCGACAAGCGGGCCCATGACTATATTTTAGGTATCTATCCAAGTGGACGACATGATCTTGTAACTAGACCATTGTAACATGAGACCTCGTCTTCACTACAACGCCAACTTACCTGTCATCTATGACGTGCTTACCTGGTCTCAGTGATCACAAAATCATCCACTTTAAGCTTAACATGTCTACTCAACGTCCAGTAAGGCAGAGTAAATTAATTCGGGATTACAAGAATGCTGATTTCACAACTATCAACAGCTTGCTTGAAGCATGGTCGTCAGACTTTCTTCAAATATGTCACACGCGGTCAGTAAATGAAAACTGGAAAGCGTTCAGAAACTTTGTGGAGTTTCTCATGGAAAAATACATTCCGCAACGCAGAATTTTCTCGCGGTCTGACTCCCCGTGGTTCAACACTCATCTCAAGAGGTTGCGAAATAAGAAAAAAAGGTTATTTCGTGCCGCTAAGCAGTCTGGCAACGCAGAACGTTGGGCCGTATTCTACTACACTGAGCAAAAATATAAAGAGGAAGTTTTAAACGCAAAGAATACTTTCTTCGAGCAAACTCTGCCGACCATGCTAAAAGAGAATCCCAGGAAGTTTTGGAGTGTCTTCAGAGATGGGGGCGAACATGATGTTAAGCTGCAACAACCAAGTGGTGATGATATTCCGCCTGATCAGTGCGCTTCCGTGTTAAATGATCAATTTTCTAAGTCGTTTTCTCACACTGCATCTGTAGATATGTCATATAGCATATCAGTTAACCTTCTTCCAATGGATCCCCTAGTGTTTGACATCGTTGGAATTATTAAGGTAATTGACTTGATAAAACTGTCATCTTCGGCAGGCGTTGATGGAATCAATAGCAAATTTCTTAAAGCAACTTCACTTTCATCCGCCGCTGTACTTTCGACACTTTTTCAACAGTCACTTGAAGAAGGTTGTGTTCCATCCGATTGGAAGCTTGGGAAGGTGATTCCGCTGTACAAATCCGGAGATAGAAGTTCACCCTTGAGTTACAGGCCTATATCGTTGACCAGTGTGCCATGTAAAATTTTCGAACATGTAATATTTTCACACTTAGTCAATCACTTGGAATTTCACTCATTTTTTTGTCCTCATCAGCATGGATTTCGTAAATTTTTCTCTTGTGCTACGCAACTAGTTTCACTGACTCATGAACTTGCCCTTATCCTTGACCACAGCTCCCAGGTAGACTGCGTCTTTTTAGATTTCGCTAAAGCATTCGATAAAGTTTCTCATCCTCTGCTCCTGTACAAACTAAGCAAACTTAGCATTGATAAGAAAATCTTAGTATGGATTGAACAGTTTCTTTCCTGCCGCGTTCAATTTGTATCTGTCAATAATCATGATTCATCTCACCTTCCGGTTACCTCTGGTGTACCGCAGGGTTCCGTACTTGGTCCTCTGTTATTCCTAATTTATATTAATGATCTACCTGGCTTTGTCAAATCGTCTCTCAGATTGTACGCCGACGACTGCGTTGTGTATCGCGAAATCAAAACAACCGATGACGTTGAACAGCTTCAGTCCGACTTAACAGCGATCTCACTATGGTGTCAGAAATGGTCAATGGAATTAAACATCGCAAAATGTAAACACATGAGAATAACACGTAAACTGTCGCCAGCAGAACCATACTGCATTGATAACGTGCCACTTGAGCAGGTATCTTCTTATAAGTATTTAGGTGTAATCCTGTCTTCAAACCTCTCATGGAAACCACATGTTTGCTACATTATAAATAAGGCCAATCGTACGCTCGGATACCTTAAACGTAACTTCTCTCGTGTCCCTAGTAGCCTTAAACTAAACTTGTACAAGTCGCTGATTAGACCCCATCTTGAGTATGCTTCAGCTGTATGGAGCCCTAGTAATCGTACCCTGATTAACGCATTGGAGCAAGTGCAGAACCGAGCCGGACGATTCATTCTCTGCAACTACCATCGAACATCCAGCGTGACACTAATGAAGAATCATTTATCATTACAATCATTACAGTCCCGACGCGACTTTTCTAGCATTTCTCTGTTTCATAAAATTTATGATCACAACATGTCGCTAAAAAACGAACTTCTTTCCTCTGCAGATTATATATCCTTGCGAGTAGATCATTCTCACAAAGTGTTTGTTCCCATAGCTGCAACTAACACACTGGCTGATTCGTTTATCCCGCGCACAGCACGTAGGTGGAACCACCTTCCTTCTTCTGTTTCCAACATCAGCTCTATCACTCATTTCAACAATGCACTTAGCGAATATAGTATTTGATACCTGTTTTGATACATGTGCTTATTTGTCCATGAAACCTGCATTGTGATCAACTGCATTTCTTGTTCTTGTTTTTTGTATAACCATATGTGTATGTCTATTTTCAATATATTACCCACTCCCCTCTGTAATGAAGAACCCTGAGGGTAAATAAATAAATAAATAAATAAACTACTATCTTCACGATGTAGCTTGCCAAGCACCTCTACAGGTGTTCTAATGAGCATGCACGAATATTTTAAAAAGTGAGAGCGCTCTCTGCGATGTAACCAACTAAAATTTGTTCGCAATTGTGTATCACAGTCGCCATAATATTTTTGATTGTGCTCGGTGTCAACTCGAGGTTTCCATTGAATTCGGTGTGAATTCTCAATTCGAGGTGTCAATTCCATAAGCGTAGCTCGCTCTGGGAAACACACGACCGAGGTGTTTCCAACAAGGTGCGGTTCGTGTCGCTTTACTTTCTGGCCTAAAACGAACGACCGAGTAAACAAAATAAAAAAGGAACGAAGACCACCTTCAAAATACGGCCCCAAAGATTAGGTGGAGCAACGTTTGAGAGCGCTGCAATCGCTGCACACAGCTCATTTAGACGTGGTATTTCGCGGGCCCCCATTCTATGGTTGAGTGCGATTGATTTGCGACTGGGAAGATTGGTATTTATTTATGGATCATTCTTTTTCGTAGGTGGTGTAGTACCGGCCTCGGTGGCTCAGTCGGTAGCGTGTTCGAACCCGGCCGAGGACTCCAGCAACTTGGTGGCAGGGTACAAGTTGCTTAGATCTACCGCGAGGGACGTTAAATACGGGGTGCACGTTAAAGAACCCTCAGGTGGGAAAAAGGAATCCACAGACCGACCGCTGTGACATCGCTCATCATCTCAGTTGACGTAAACACCCAATTATTAACTTATTATTATTATATTACGTGGTGTAGTGACAGCGACCGCTTAGTATTTTGTGAACTTTCAATTGCATCGAAAGGGAAACGTGCCCTTTTCCAGTTGTCTGACTTAGGATAATCTTGGACGTAACGGTATCTTCGATGTAAGATGGTGTGGTTTGGTGTAGGGAAACAATATTATCACGCTGGCCGCCTTTATCGGTTTTGGGTACACAAGCACGTTGGATATGATGGCACGCACGTAAGGGTTGACCGTATACTGAGGCACGTGCAAGGATACAAATTCACTAACACTTGGATAAATGTAAAATATGCTGGTTGCCACGTGCAGATATTCGCGCACTTCAGTGAAACCACAGGTGTTCCACGTGCCAAACGTGTCAGAGTTTATTTGACGGTCCCTGAGCGTACTAAAGGACGAAAAGCTTTTCCGAGCACGCACAACAAATATTGCGAAGTTCGTGGATAGCTGCAAAATTCAGCGAAATTCCGTTACCTCTTTCGGACCCTGTTTCAACGTATGTTTATGACGCTGCGAAAACTGCGCAGCAAACGTGTACTTTTACGCTGAATCCGTCACATGTGGCTCAGGATTCCCGGAAGCGTATTTCCCAAACATGTTGCGCACAGCCAGCGCGGCCTTCCTCCTCGCACGTCGGTTTCACCGAAACCTCACGAGGAACAACACGTGCTTCGAGTGATCCTGTACCAGCTCGATGGCATATGTGTACTGGGGGACGTGCAAGACGTGAACAGACATCGACATCGCTGCAAACTGGCTTTAGACAAACATTATGTAAGCAAGCGAGAAATATTATGCTACCATCGGCGGAAACAATACTCAATCAAATCGGGAAACGTTGCCAATTTAACATATTGCACATTATTGTTAATCAATCAAGAAATTAACAGACACAACTATCATGCATACATAATTCCCAACTCACAAAGTATCAATCGACTGAACATCTGAAGCAAGGAGAGAAAGTCAAGTTTATTCGATGATAGAAACAATACTCATTCGAAAACGAGGAACAAATTTAATGACATCATTTTTGATGATAACTTTGCAACAGTAATTTCTACACGCAGAATCCACAAACAAACATCACATCTGAAATGCAAATTAATGTAAAAGTTTTCTACAGAGGAAATCAACACACACAGCTCAAAAATACCGTCTCAACTAGTAGAATATTTCTATTTATATCAATCGAGTGATCATCTGAAACAAAGTCACAGCAGTAATTAATTCAGGCAAACATTTTCTAAACAAGCAGCGCGAATACACAAAATAAACATGTCTTTTTCAATCAGGACACACTAGTGTATTCGAAAAGAGAGGGAAGCCGCTAACGATACAGTTCCCATACATTTTCGTCAATGTTCAGCCCTCGGGGAGTAGGGGAATTCTCCCATGGTCTTGGCACACAATGTAGTTGAAAGCCACAAACTCGCCCCCACCCAAGTCAACATAGGGAGGGATGGACTGTACACAGCAGAGACAATGGAAGCACACGTTTTTCCTTACAAACCGCATCTTTTGTAAATCATTTTTCATAATTCTCACAGCGGGATATTATTAACATTCTAAACCTGCATAAAATGAGCGCAAATGTGATTTAATTAAGTGTAGAAGCGCACTAGAAAACAGAACAAACAAGGAAGTTTCAGCGAGGAGATGGACGGATTTTGTACTCGATACCATACGTCATGGGAGGACATCATAAAAAGCTGCTTCGAAAAAGAAGAGCTGCGAAATTATTCTATTATCACAGCATTTCAATACGTCCTAGACGTGGTCGTATTCGAGATATTTATTTATTTATTTTACCCTCAAGGCCCGTTGGGCATTACAGAGGGGAGTGGGAAAAGAAAATACAAAACAGTAATAAATAACAGTGAACAAAGGTCAGTAAATCAAGATGCTAAATTAAAATGTAACAAATTGATGATGAAGTGTATAATACAAAAGCCAGTGAGTTGTGAGAGTTTATATTAAGATGTACAGGTTGATATGACACTAAGTGGTGTCAAAAAAGGAACATAATGCAGAGCGAAATCGGGAGTGATCGCGAATGTGTATGATGTCACTAGGAAGGTGGTTCCACTCAGCAGATGTGCGGGGGACGAAAGACTGCAGGCACCTGTTGGTGTGGTATGACGTTAGGCCTATCTTATGTTGATGATCAATCCGAGATGAAATGTAAGTGGGCGGAGGTACAAGTTCACCACGCAAACCAGGCAGGTCATAGTAAAGTTTGTGAAGTAAAGATAAACGAAAAATTTTACGACGTGAAGCAAGGGAAGGTAAGGCAAGAGTGTTCTTTATCGTACTAATACTCGCTGTGCGAGAATAATTACCAGTAATGAAACGCGCAGAATTGTTTTGGACAAGTTCGATTGCATTAATTAGTGTCGCTGAGCTAGGATCCCATATGGTGGCGGAGTATTCTAATTTTGAACGCAGAAGAGATTTATAGAGCAATGTTTTTAGGGATAGGGGGGCTGAAGAGAAGTTGCGACGAAGGTAGCCTAACATGCGGTTTGCGTTGTTAATTATAATAATAATAATAATAATAATAATAACTTTATTTTTGTTAAGGTACCCAAAAACAACCACTAGGGTCTACTAATTGGTGCACCACATAAGGTTATACATGTGAGGAAAGAAAGTAAAATATACAAAACGTCAGTAAAATACGACAGTAAAATATACAAAAAGCCAACAAGGTTAACGGGGAAACAAACGAAGTTAAATAGAAACAATGGCACTAATACTAGTAAGAAAATCACGAGAAGGAGCGAAAATGTCGATGTCATGGTGTTGTAAGGCGGAGTTAAACATTTGTTGTAAACGATTGATTGGATGAAGCTTTGCAAAAGAGTGAGGATAGAAAAGAAGATGAGACCTCAGAGAACGTGAGGGCACTCGAAAGTTGATGCACGATAGTAGTTCGGGGCAGGCGATGACAGAATGTATGAGCTTATACAAGAAATGACAGTCACGAATCGTTCTGCGATGAGATAGTGTGGGGATCGAGAGTTTGTTCAGTATATGATCGTAGTTATAGTAAGTGCTGCAGCCAAGATGACGAAGATGAAAAACAAAGATGAAGCGTCGCTGAACGTTTTCTATGTCAGCGGACTGAGTGATACTGAGGCAGTTCCAGGCCACCGATGCAAATTCAAGAAGAGGGACTACGGTGGAGAAGAATAGGCGAAGGAAACAAGATGGATCCTGAAAGTTTTTGGTGATCCGCGAGATTATGCCGAGTTTACGCATCGCAGAGTTGCACAGCTGAGTTACATGCGTGTGAAAAGTTAAAGAGCTGTCAAGATGAAGACCCAAGTCTTTAATGGACGATTCACTTCTAATATGAACAGAGTCGAGAGAGTAAGTATAATGACATGGATGCTGCTTTCGAGTGAAAGAGATGACGGCTGTCTTAGAAATGTTCAGGTTAAGCAAATTGTTTGAACACCAACGATGGATCCGTGAAATGTCATCTTGCAGAGCGGTACAGTCGTGAATGTTATCAATGACTCGAAATAACTTAATGTCATCAGCATATTGCAGGACGTGGCAGTTAAGTACACAGGTTGGCAAATCGTTAACAAACATGTTAAACAGTAATGGCCCAAGGGTAGATCCCTGGGGCACACCAGATGTCATGTAGTAAGGATCAGAATATGCATCTTTGTACCGAACAATGTTGTACCGGCCGCAGAGATAGGAAGAAAACCATTTACAGAGTGAAAGTGAGATACCATATAGTGACAACTTTGTGATCAACAATTCATGATTAATAGTGTCAAAGGCCTTAGACAGATCAAAATACACAGAATCAACCTGCTTATGGTTTTCAATGTGCAAGCTAAGATAGTTAATATAAGTCACAAGATTAGTTTCCACGGACCTGCCAGTAGTAAAACCATGTTGTGAATCAGACAGAAACGAATGAAAGTAAAAAGACAGATGTCGGAACACCACCTTCTCAAATATCTTAGAAAAACAAGATAGCAAGGATATGGGCCTGTAATTACACACCTCAGCTGGCGCACCACCTTTATGGATGGGAACAACAATGGCTTTTTTCCAGCATGAAGGGAAAGTAGATGTGTTTAACGACTTGTTAAACAGAGCCGCAAGTATAGGGGTAAGCACAGGCTCACATCCTTTTACAATGAAATTGGGAATGCGGTCAAAGCCGGCTGAAGTGCTCGATTTCAGCTCAGAGATGGCACGTTTAACATCAGATTCTTCTATTTGAAAGTGAGCAAGGCTGAGATTTGGAGCAGAAACAGATGATGCAAAGCATCTGTTCGTTGTTGTGACTGGTGTGAAAACTGAAGAGAAGAATCCGGCGAACTTTTCAGCTACAACAGAGGGTTCCGTGAGAAGGCATCCGCCCTGCTTGAGCGTGATAGAGTTTGATGATGATTTGATGATTGATTATGCTCTTTATGTGAAACGACCAGGATAGAGTTGAAGTTATATGAAGACCAAGGTACTTGTATGATGAAACATTTTCAAGAGTAATATCGTTAAGATAATAAGTAGAAGGAGGCAACATATTTGTTCGAGATATACGCAAGACTTTACATTTAGTAATATTTAATTGCATTAACCAAGTGTCACACCATTCAGAGATAGCAGTTAAATCTTGTTGCAACAAAAAAATATCGTTAGGATTAGTGATTCGACGAAAAATTACACAATCATCCGCGAATAAATGAATGTTACAGGAAACGCAGTTAGGTAGATCGTTGATATAGATTAAAAACAAAAGGGGACCAAGGACGGAACCTTGTGGGACACCTGAGTGGACTGGGCTAGGCGTGGAGTCATAGCCGTTAGCTGTGACGTACTGTGAACGGCTAGACAGGTAATAATGCAACCAAGAGAGAAGATTATGGTCAACATTTAGTTTACTTAGTTTAAGTAATAGAAGTTTATGACATACTTTATCAAAGGCTTTAGAGAAATCGAGAAATATACAGTCAGCAGATGAATTACGATCCAAAATTAGGTGAAGTTTGTGAGTGAAAGAAAGAAGTTGTGTTTCACAGGAAAATTTTTTGCGAAACCCATGTTGTGCGTGAGAGAAAAACGAGTTTGTTTCAAGAAAAGACGCTAAATGTGAGAATAAAACGTGTTCTAACAATTTGCAGGGGATGCTGGTGAGGGAAATAGGACGATAATTAGATGGCGAAGATTTACTCCCGGATTTGTGTATTGGAACCACCTTCACGACTTTCCAATCATTAGGAATTGTATGCGTATTGAGTGACTGCTGGAACAGTTTGGAAAGTATGATTGACGTGTATTGTACAGTGCTCTTCAAAAACTTCGTATTGATTCCATCAAAACCACAGCTTGACGAAACCTTCAGATTACTGATTAGTTTGATGATGCCACAAGGTTCAACGATTATGGGCTCCATTGGAAAATAGTCATATGTTCGTAGGATAGGGAGTGAAGATGTAGTAGTTAGAACAAAATTATTGGAAAAAAACATATTTAGCATGGATGAACACTCGGAGTCCGGCACAAATGATCCATTCGAGTCAGCGAGTGCAATACGACTGATTTTCGCTGGGCTGACCACACGCCAAAATTTGCGGGGGGTAAGCATGGATGGCAAGGAATGTTGGAAAAAATTAGTCTTGGCGAGCTTTAGGGTGGCTAAGTAAGCAGTGTTCGCTTCCTTATATGATTGCCAGTGTGCAGAAGATTGAGAGCGCTTAGCTGCACGATACAGACGCTTCTTACGATTGGACAAACGTTTTAAATTGTTATTGTACCAAGCTGCTCGAGGATTACAGGTGATAATGCGCAAAGGGATATATTTATTGGTTAAGTTATGAACCATAGTTTTAAACATATTCCAATTGCTCTCAATCGATCTGTTGTCAAACCCGCCAAGAAAGCAATCAAGGAAGGAAGACAACTCGTTATTGATCGCGTTGAAGTCGCCTTTGTTATAGTTACGAATTTGTTTCCAAATTTTTAGTGTATTATTTATGGGCACACAAATACTAAAGGAAATAGCTAAGTGGTCACTTATCCCGGGCAAGTAAGTTAAGGGAGAGGTGAGGTCAGGACGCGAGGTCAAAACGAGATCTAAAATGTTAGCAGTGGAATCCGTTACGCGTGTTGGGCAAGTGACAAGCTGAGACAGGGAGAATGTTGAACAAAGGTTAAGGAAATTAGAATGCTCAGAATTATGCGCAAAGGAAGTGGACGTAACGGAAGGCCATGAAATATTTGGATAATTAAAATCACCAAGCAAGAAAACAGATGATGATGCTGATGGATAACAGGTGGCAACAAAACTTAATACGTCGTGAAGTTCGTCAACAAAAACGGGCGAATAAGATGGCGGGCGATAACATACACCAAAAGCAAGTTTATGATAACCAATATCAACACATGCCCAAACAGTTTCAAGGTTAGTTGAACACGCGATCTGAAAGGATTGAAGGTTGCTGGAAACTGCAAGTAACACACCACCGCCATGACGCAGTGAACGATCGCAACGGTATATGATAAACCGTGATGGATTATTAAAGATCTCATGATCGCTAACAGCTGGGTGAAGCCAAGTTTCAGTGAGAGCTATGATGTCAGGATTACAAGTGTCAATAATGGAGTCGAGTGAATCTCGCTTGATAAGAATGCTTCTGACGTTGGCAAGCAAGACAGAAATACCACATCCCCTCACTTGATCCTACAAAAGGACATTCAGGTTAGCCTGACTATTTCCAGTAGTGCCAGCAGGGACGTGAGGTTCAGTGGGAGGGCGTTCAGGAGGAGGGTTAGCAAGTTCCTTCACAACATCTGCCACGGGATCATAAGTGTAACATGTGTTGTTCACAAACAGTTTGTTGTAGCGTAGTTTAAACAAGGGTGTGTTGGGCAGGGATTTACCGAATTCAAAAAGCTTGTTTCTGGCATGCCGTGTAGCAGAAGAAAAATCTTCAGAAACCTGTATATTGCTGGGCTTAAGCTTTGAACGAGATGCTAAAACCATGTTTTTAACTTTGTAGGATAGAAACTTGACAATAACAGGACGACATTTGGAGGAAGAAAAAGTGCCTAAGCGATGAGCCCGTTCAATAGAGTTACGAGGAAATTCGCAGCCAAGAGATGTAGTTAAAGCAGACGCGACTTTCGCTTCCGTTTCATCCCAGGTTTCACGCGCATCAGGAACACCACGAAGTACGAGATTATTCCGCCTTGAACGGTCCTCCAAGTCGTCAAGCCGGGATTGGAATGATGCTTGTTGTGCTACCAGTCCATCAGTCATTTTATATACAGCCGCAACATCTTGTTCAATAGTAGATAAGTTTTTAGTTTTGTTTTGCAGTGACTGAAGGCGGTTAATAATATCAGACACTTTTGATTCCATTGCCACTTGGCTGGACTTAATCGATTTGATGTCACTAGACATATCAGCCTGAGCTTTCACCAGCTCTGCGGTTCTATCATTGATACCCTTTATCATCGTGAACATTTCATTCAGCTGGTCTGATTCAGAGTCAGTGCCAGAGCGCAGTGTCATCGGACCAGGGTTCGACTCAATATCGCCGCAGCACAGTAGCAAGAAAAAAGCATCATAACATTGAAGAACAGTGGTAAAAATTACATGTGGGCGTGGGAGCAAAACTAGGAACCTGTTGTCACTCTTTTTAGAGAAAAGACAAAAACGTCTACACACCTGCGGGGCGTACATCAAGGTAGTGTTAGCCATGTTATTCCGGCAATTGCTCCCAGGCCCACTGAAGAGATAGCTGAGATGCTGGCTGTTAAATTCAGTGCCAGGCCCAGATGGCGTTGCAAGCATCGTTGACATGAAGATATCAGGTGGCGTGGCGACGATGTGCCAGTTGATGCGGTCACACAGAGGAATATACAGATAAGATTGTTCGAAGTCACAAGCAGGGCACGCAGGCGCAGAAAATCCGGTTACAGGCAGCGCTGGGACGCAGAAGGACATCAGAGACAGCAAAACCTGCGGGGCGTACATCAAGGTAGTGTTAGCCATGTTATTCCGGCAATTGCTCCCAGGCCCACTCTATTATGGTACAAATTATGAAATTGAAGTTGCCAGAACTTGTATGCCGAATCTACAATAGTTATAAAAATATTTGCACGTCAACATCGGAAGGGCCACTGGGATTGATGGTGGAGTTTTTGAGGTTTGCTAACGAAGAATTGCAAATTGAAATTCACTAGACCAGATGTAGTTGTAATCATTGCAATGGGCATTGCATGATGCAATGCCCATTGCAATGATTACAACTACATCTGGTCTAGTGAATTTCAATTTGTCGTTAGCAAACCTCAAAAATCCGTAATGAATTGTGCGATATAGACTGCTTGTATATGATAATTTGTTCTGATTGCTTTCTTGATTAGTAATCAATAAAGCAATCAGAACAAATTATCATATACAAGCAGTCTATATCGCACGATTCATTACGGATTTGTTGAAATTACACCTAACAGTTGAAATGGAAAGTACATAAAAAACATCTTATCACGTGATATGTTCAACTACAGCGCCTACACAATTATTTTCTTCTACCAGTTCTTGCAACGATGTCGAATCAGCAGAAGCTCAATATTTTCGTACAAGGTCTGATGTATCATCACTTATTGAAACTCAACGAACATATCAATTGCGGTGGACCGCCGGGCGATTTTCGTCTAATACTCTCTTGTACGCCATTCAAGAATCTTCATACAAAGAAAGGAAACATCAATAAGAGATTGTGCAAGTTCGTCGCAACAAACTGCAAGTTGCTGAAGCAATACAAATACGGCGACAACATATCGCCTGCATTAATCAACGCTGGATTCAAGCGCCTATAATAAGACTAAACTATTTGATGTCTTCTGAATGCATCAATCAAGACAACAAACGAACACTTCAGAGTTTGGAATAGAACAACTGTAATTTATCGAAATAAACAAGTGTATAACTGAAATAATAAATGTAATCTTTGTCATCAATGTAATGAATTTTACGCATCGCAACGAAAACAGCTTCTATTTAGTATGCTTAGATTGAACACAATGATTGTTAAGGAATGCAATATTCCACACTATGTAGAAAGATCCTCGGACGGAAAAAGCGCTGACAATCAGAGAGGTTTTAGACGACTTCACTCTGTACAACATCGCCATCCGAAGGATTTTGCAAGCAGGACGCGCAGGCGGAGCCTACAACTCGAATCATCGTAACACGCGGCACACAAACGCAATCAGATTTTGGGGGAATCGAATCACACAACTGTCATCAGAAATGTTTAACCACTATACAACGAAGATGAGCACTATGCATTAACACAATGGAAGATATGTAATCTTATAAGCAAATATTCCTTTTGCAAACTTAACCAAAGCACACAGCACAGATCACACATAAACGTAGATCCAATTCACAAAATGTACCTGAGGTTTTCCTTAGCCATACTGAAAAACTATCAGCCTATTCATAATGCCACAGCATACGGGGCACTACAAATGGAAAGAGCATACTTTAATTTTAGAACTTTTCAGCTCATAATGAGGTAAAACGCAACCTCCACACTAAATATTATTTTTTGTTTAAATTTTCATAGTCAAAACTGTACACTCTTTCTTACATTTTTTTTAAGATATAGATTAAAAAGCTGTCCATATAGTCACACATTCTATACAAAATATATACCGCTTCTCTGAACGCTAATAATGCTGCTCTTAAAAATCCCAAGTCCTTTTTTTTTTCAAATCAGTTACCCTCCATGCTAGCTGAAACTCCCAGGAAGTTTTGGAACACGGTAAACCCTAAGAATAAGTTGCAGATTTCCTTGTTTGATTCAGCTGGCAACCTACACTCTGACGAGAGGTGCGCAGGCATTTTGAACATGGCTTTTTCGATCAGCTCAGTTTGTAACATACAATGCCCTCCACTCAGCATGCGAAACATACCGCCCATGGACCCTATCATTGTCGATGACGTAGGAATTGGCAAGATCATCGATTCTTTACCATTCTCATCCAGTGCGGGCAGTGATTTGACTACTCCCAAACTTCTGAAAAGCACTCATCAATTTTTCTCACTAAAATTTAACAATCATTGCTTGAAGGACAAGTTCCCATTGACTGGAAGTTGAGTAAGATCATCCCAATACACAAATCAGGAGATAAACAATCCCCCAATAATTATAGACCTATTTCATTAACATCCGTGCCGTGTAAAGTACTTGAGCATATCATCTACTCTCATTTAGTGCGTCACCTAGAAGGGAATGCTGTTTTCAGCGATTCCCAGCACGGGTTTCGTAAATCATTTTCCTGTGAGACGCAACTTGCTTGTTTTACTCACGACCTCCACTTAGCGTTAGATCGGTCCTCAGTTATAGATTGTATCTTCCTTGATTTTAAACGCGCCTTCGACAAGGTTTCGCACCAATTGCTGCTTCATAAGCTCAACTCCCTCAATATTAATCCCCAGGTTATGGAGTGGATTCGGTCTTTCATGAGGGGTCGGCTCCAATATGTAACGGCTAACAATTACGACTGCAATCTAATCCCAGTCCGTTCCGGTATTCCCCCGGGTTCGGTGTTGGGCCCACTTCTTTTTCTCATATACATTAATGATTTACCCAACAGCCTTCGTTCAAACTTAAAACTGTTCGCTGATGACTGCGTGCTATATCGTGAAATTACGAAGAGTGACGACGCCAGCGTTCTCCAATCTGATTTAGATCACGTCCTTGATTGGTGTAACACATGGCGTATGGAGCTCAATATTAATAAATGCAAACACCTTAGCGTTTGCCGCAAAACCTCAAACTATTCAGAGTACAGCATCAACAACACCATACTTGAACACGCTTCATCGTATCTAGGCGTTCATATCACATCGGACTTATCTTGGCGCACGCATATTGAACACATTATCAGTACTGCCAATCGCACTCTGGGTTACATCAAACGTAATTTTTATCTAGTACCTCTTCATCTAAAGTTAACACTGTACAAAACACTCATTAGACCAAAACTCGAATATGGGGCAGCTATCTGGGACCCTTATCAAGAATCGCTCGTTCACGCCATTGAAGCTGTTCAGAATCGATCAGCACGTTTCATTCTCGGCAATTACAATCGCACCGCTAGTGCATCATCAATGAAAAGTAGCGCCTCTATATCCCACCTCTGTCTGTGCGCCGTAAATTGAGTCGCCTGAACCTCTTTCATAAAATCTATCACCACAACCCTTCGTTGAAGGAATCGCTCATTCTCCCACCTCATTACATATCGCGTCGCGTCGATAATAGCCAGAAAGGGTGTATTCATCGCTGTGCAACCACAACGCTTTCTGAGTCCCTCATACCTAGAACATCGCTTCAGTGGAACCAATTGCCATCATCATTATCATCAATAACTGACGTTACACTCTTCAGGAAATCAGCAGCAATTCATTACTCTGTAAGTGATTGGTTTTGTTAGGCCACCTTGTGTGCGTGTTTTATTTCTTTTTTTTTCTTTTGCATTTTTATGTTATGTTATGATTGAAATTGCCTTGTATGTGCCTGTCGTTTCTCCTTTAGTTACTTGTCCCACTCCCCTCTGTAAAGCTTATGCCCTGAGGGTACGAAAATAAATAAAAATAAATAAATAAGATATTTGATTGCGCACTAATTGCTAAAATTTATCGGATCTCATCCAGGAGCAGTGGAGACTACCACACATCAGTAAGTGTTTAATTAAAATTTGAATGGGTGCTGCAATTTACGGACTGAGTTGTAGAAAGTGTAATTTCACAATACGCAAGCTTTAGCTCGCTCACTTTGACACGCGAAGGTTTTAAGAACTCTTTCATGCTGACCGAGAATTTATACCGAAGGGATTTATATGATGAAAGATGAAAGTCACTGAAAAGGTTATCTGTCCCCTCTATGTTGTTCCAGCCTCAGAACATCAGTTTATCTCTTGGGATTTATATTTTCTATCTACACTAGAATGTGGATTCTGTATGTCGTCGATATTAAAAATTACGAATATTTTTCGAATGAAATTTACTTAAAACCCGAAGACATGGTCTCCCGCGTCGACGAACCCGTTTCCGGAAGAAAGCAACACGCTTGCGTGGTACGTGGATGCTATATTACTAATATGAATGAGGATGGTTCAGTCCAACTTAACATAGGTGTCATGGCTGTCATAGTGAGAACAAAAGCTTTCTTTAGCATTTTTAAAATATGTAGCAGAAATATCTGATGACACAAGCTTTTTCATTTAATTTATTTGTTTGTTTCACTGCACAAGGCTTACCTTACCGTATGAGCTTACCAGTATAATGACCCGACCGTCGGCTCCAAATGGCCGCGCTGTTCTGGGCCATCTTGCACGAATGTTGAACCCATTCCTGAGTGCTGCCCTCAGTAGCAGTGCCAGTGCTCAAAGAAACAGAAGCGTCGAGGACAGTACCGTATGCAGAAAGCACTACCAAAGCTATAGAGGGCAGCACTGTGAAGTGGCCTCAACGTTCGACAAGCGGGCCCATGACTATATTTTAGGTATCTATCCAAGTGGACGACATGATCTTGTAATTACTATCTTAACGATGTAGCTTGCCATGCACCTCTACAGGTGTTCTAATCAGCATGCACAAATATTTTAAAAAGTGAGAGCGCTCTCTGCGATGTAACCAACTAAAATTTGTTCGCAATTGTGTATCACAGTTGCCATAATATTTTTGATTGTGTTCGGTGTCATCTCGAGGTTTCAATTGAATTCGGTGTGAATTCTAAATTCGAGGTGTCAATTCCATAAGCGTAGCTCGCTCTGGGAAACACCCGACCGAGGTGTTTACAACAAGGTGCGGTTCGTGTCGCTCTACTTTTTGGCCTGAAACGAACGACCGCGTAAACAAAATTAAAAGGGAACGAAGACCACCTTCACAATACGGCCCCAAAGATTAGGTGGAGCAACGTTTGAGAGCGCTGCAATCGCTGCACACAGCTCATTTAGACGTGGTATTTCGCGGGCCCCCATTCTATGGTTGAGTGCGATTGATTTGCGACTGGGAAGATTGGTATTTATTTATGGATCATTCTTTTTCGTAGGTGGTGTAGTACCGGCCTCGGTGGCTCAGTCGGTAGCGTGTTCGCCTTCTGATCGCGGGTTCGAACCCGGCCGAGGACGCCAGCAACTTGGTGGCAGGGTACAAGTTGCTTAGATCTTCCGCGAGGGACGTTAAATACGGGGTGCACGTTAAAGAACCCTCAGGTGGGCAAAAGCAATCCACAGACCGACCGCTGTGGCGTCGCTCATCATCTCAGTTGTCTCGCGACGTAAACACCCAATTATTAACTTATTATTATTATATTACGTGGTGTAGTGACAGCGACCGCTTAGTATTTTGTGAACTTTCAATTGCATCGAAAGGGAAACGTGCCCTTTTTCAGCTGTCTGACTTAGGATAATCTTGGACGTAACGGTATTTTCGATGTAAGATGGTGTGGTTTGGTGTAGGGAAACAATATTATCACGCTGGCCGCCTTTATCGGTTTTGGGTACACAAGAGCGTTGGATATGATGGCACGTACGTAAGGGTTGACTGTATACTGAGGCACGTGTAAGGAGACAAATTCCCTAACACTTGGCTAAATGTAAAATATGCTCGTTGGTATGTGCAGATATTCGCGCACTTGAGTGAAACCACAGGTGTTCCACGTGCCAAACGTGTCTGAGTTGGTTTGACGGTCCCTGAACGTACTAAAGGACGAAAAGCTTTTCCGAGCACGCAGAACAAATATTGCGATGCCGTTGCGTGGATAGTTGCAAAATTCAGCGAAATTCCATGACCTCTTTCGGACCCTTTTCGACGTATGTTTATAACGCAGCGAAAAGTGCGCAGCAAACGTGTACTTTTACGCTGAATCCGTCACATGTGGCTCAGGATTCCCGGAAGCGTATTTCCGAAACATGTGGCGCACAGCCAGCGCGGCCTTCCTCCTCGCACATCGGTTTCACCGGAACCTCACGTGCTTCGAGTCATCCTGTACCAGCTCGATGCATATAAGTACTGGGGGACGTGCAAGGGACCCTCAATCACATCGATTGTTTCAACAGGTAAGCATATTCGATGTTGCACGTAACGCATGGCGTGTTTCTCATCTACTTGTTCCAAATGAGCGATTTCATGTTTCTTCCCAGCAACTCAATCGGAAGCTTTGTCACCATGTCCTGCCTTCGTACCATCTTCCTTTTCGCTCTCATCTTTGGTAAGTCATAATCGACAGGAGGAGATAAAGCACAATGAAGGCATCTCGTATGAGTACGGTCCAGTGGCGGATCCAGGGGGTGAGGGGCGACGGTTCCCGAAAAACAGTTCCTTTAAAATAAACAGGATTTCCCTCTCTCCCATCTACGCGCTTCAACAAACAACCCAGGGCGTAGATCCGCCACTGGTACGGTCATGTATATTGTGTGCCAATGCGTGCACATTCATGCAGACAGACTTTAGAGAATAGGTTCATGAAGCTATGGAGATAATCATTGTAGCGGAGGTAGCTGCATGGTTTTGGAGTTTTCTTGAATGAATCGTATTTCTATGCGACCGAGAATCTTAAATTTTCTATGACATAATTGGGTTCGGCAAAATGGAAAGGGCGCAGGCTACCTAGTATGTAGATGTCGAACAAGAAAATCGCGAGACACGGAAACAAGGGAGGAAGACAGAAGCACTTTCTGTAGTTGAGAAATGTGAATTTTTATAGTTATTCGTGCACACGAACAACATCTAAACAAAACGCAACACCAGAAGTGAAGTGATGATCTGGGACGCTCATTGACGTAAACGTAACCCTCTTTACACCCTACAAAGCACCATCGCCCTAGTTCATTTCATTTTGTAACCACACAGTAAGCATGCCTGGGGCGACTGATAAGTGGCTCCACTAATCTGTGTTCATTCTGGGACATCCGGAGTCTTTTGGGATCGCGATGAGATTTGATAATGCAGCTTTTCTTTTTTTCCTTTTTTTTTTGTTGTTGTTCCCGAAATGTTATGTGCTGTTTAGCAAATTACTGCTACTAACGTCATGGCCGTTCGTGGTCGCCAAGGTCCCGTATGAAGACTGTGAGTTCGTGGGTTCGAAGCCTACCACCGGATGTGCTATCTGAGATTTTACGTGGGTTTTCTGGCAGACTTTCCAAACGAATGTCGGCAGATTTCCCCCTGAAGTCAGACCAGGACGCATACTAACCCCTCTCTCCCCCACTCCTTCCTGCTGTACTCTCTCCATCTGCCCATGTCTGTACGCCACTCATAGCCACAGTTGCTTCGCGGCGCTAACACGGAATCAAATAATTACGCCTGTGTGGAAAGGGTGCGTTTTTTCTTTTTAATTTTGGACTGGTCCCAACTGGTGAGAATATCCGACGCGGTCGCGTTACATATAAAATTCATTTTGACACCTCATCAATACGTTCATTATCATTTAAGGTGCCGTGGCTCTTCTGGCTGAAGCTGCGCCAGAGCCTCTGCCGGAACCAGAAGGGGGAGCCTTCCGCATACGTGAGTATCGTATAATCGTTTTAAATTATTAGCGCTAAATAGATTAATAAAGAAATGACACCGCAAAGACGCTGAGCGTGCACGATCTTCTGGCCACATCCTGTATGCGGGTGCACGCCATTGTTCTTCTAATCCGTTAGGTTATTCGAGGGCTGATCCAATTACGGTAGCTACCCAGAAGCAATATTGTCATCCATTCCCCGTAACCAAAGACCGCATATTTAATGCAGAGTTGGTTACCTGAAAGAGGAACACAAACGATAAATGTTAACTGCCCGAATTCCGCCGGAGACGAAAATAGAAACCTAAACAAATTTGTTCTCATTTTCATTACCAGAAACCGAAGCGTACACGAAATTCAAAGGTACCAACGATAACGTCAACTGAATTCGCAGAACGTAATTCTCTTTCTTCCTCTTTTTATTCCAATAATAATAATTTAATGCTGCTTAAAATGCTGCACCGGGCCCATTTAATATGGACCAATGCCCTCGTATGTCGCTGATTCCAAAGTCATAATAAGAAAAAAACGTCTTAAACTTAACAGGGATCGCAGCAGCGGTAGCCGCAAAATTCTCAAAATGCTGCACCGTGTGCACCGTGTGACGAAGAACGGCTGCCAGTCTGCCAGATTTATCAGTAAATTTCATTCTTCCGTGCGCCGCCAGCGTTGTCCAAGTATCCTCAAAACCTAAATCTTTCTTCGAGAACTCGTCACCAGCCGAGTGCCTCACCATGGTAGACCAAATCTGTGATCGACGCATCATACCACCTTTCATATTGAATACAACAAGTATAGAAATATTGCTCCATATCGTCCTTTGTGCACTGGACTATACTGGAACACAGTTTACGTGGCGAATTCCTCCTACCATAATTACCAATCTGCTTATTGTTGTTATTATTGTATCGTTTGCCAGCGACATTTTCAATGTGCAAAAACATGGATAGGTTCCTTCCGCGAACGCATTTAGCATGAGTTTCGCGCAGGTATATGTATTGTAGCACCACGAAACCTAGTCCATCATTCCTACCTAGTTACATCTCGCTGAATGTGATTATTTTGCAGGGTACTTGGCGGGGCCTGCATATCATTACAAAATAATTACAAAATAACAAATTCAAATTTGTTTGAGGACATTTTCCCAAACATGCGGCTGGACGACAAAAAAGGAGCTGACTTGTGTAGTGTCCACTTGGCATGATCAAACTCAGACTTTCCCAACTACAGATATCGTCCACCATGCAGCTGGTCTGTGTTTATCTCATTTTATCTGAAATTCACCCCCATGGAAAAGACGAGGGTAGGCCTCACCTAACGCCCCATTGCCTTTGCCGTAGCCTGCTTTTCATTTTTGCTGAAATTCCAGAGTGAACCTTAACTGCCCCATAGTTGCTGTGTCATCCATACCTGTCGTTTCATTAGCCCACGGATGGAAAAGAAACAAAGAGTGGAGGTTACTTTGAACTAGGAGATGTGCACGCACATGACATGGTCTACACAAAACGACGCAAGGTGGAAAGTGTTGTGGTATTTGGGTAACCATGGCTATTTGGCTAACCATGATGATCATAAGGGCAGTTACTAAACGTCAAAAAAGTACTTGAGTTATAATTATTCTATTGTGTGTTCCGAAAAATTATGTCAGTATTTATAGTTACTTTTTACCATGAGAGTGACTCCCATTTGATTCATGATTCATAAAACTAATCGAAACTTTTTTTTCCAGCTTTCACTACGAAAAATATAACGCCACTTGAGGGTGTGGGTTGTAACGCGTAATGAACGACACAGAAAGATACGCCACCCATGATCACCTGTCTGTGTGTATCGTTCGTGTCTGCTTTTGTTCATTACGTCAAAGAGCAAAGTGGATAGACAGAGACTCGTTAGCACAAATCGGACAATGAAATATAAAGTATCAACTCATCATAGCTTTTGTAGTCATTGTCGTAGTACTCTGAAAAATAATCTGAAAGTTAGCATGTAATTCGGCTACCAATGCAAGTACCTACACAAAAATGCGTGCAATATTTCACTAAGCGTACGTACAAAAGTATCTAAATATAAATATTCATACAGTTAAAAGATGAAAGTCACTGAAAAGGTTAGCCAGCTGTAGGACTCGAACCCACATCTACTGGATTGCCGGTCCAGGGCTCTACCAATTGAGCTAAGCTAACTAGTGACTTTCATCTTTCATCGTTAATTTCTTAGGCAAATTGAGGCTTTGTATGTATTTGTCACTTCTATGTTGTTCCAGACTCAGAACATCAGTTCTTTCGTGTTCATACAGTTACTTTTACTTAGTTTCTTAACAACCCGGCATGGGAAGCTTTTTTTTCTTTCTTTTGCTGAGCTCAGGAGACCGCATCACTTCAAGTAGCTGCATGAAAATCGGGCAGCTGGATGCGACAGAGGTTATATCTGGTGAAGGATCAAAAATACTTCTGTCAGCAGGCTTTATCAGACCATAATATCAGAAAGGGTGTGTACGACGACCTGGACGAATGTGCAGAGGGGAGAGGGACTGTGGGGGAGTTCATCCTCGATACGCCACGTGGTGGCTTTCGGCTCAACTAATTTGCTTTGTCCCTGAATCTTGCTCATATGTATGCATGTCTTTGCCATGCTTTGTTTCTTTCTGTGTATTCGCGCTAGTGGGAATAGATCACCTGACAAGAAGCACTTGGAACCGGGTCATTGAATGACCTGGGGAATCCAAAGACGTGTCCCAGCTGCACGAACGTTCGTATTTAGGATGAGCAGGCCGGGATTATAAAAGAAATGATACGCAGACCTCCTTCCTGACCTGTTTTGACTGATATTGTTATTGTTTTGATTTATATGATATATCCTTTTGGGGGGCTTTCAACGACACCCCAAGCCTGAGGGCCTCAGGGTTCCCCGGTAGAAATCGGGTTATACCCGATATTGCAGAAAATATGTTCGGGGTGCAAATATCGTGAAACATCGGGTTTAACCGAAAACGAAAACCCGAAAACGAAAAGCTCTATCAGGATAAACCAGTGCTCGAGCAGCACCTCGCACGCTCTACTAGAGCCGCCCTTTCCGTTCGCGGCCCCGGCCTGTGGTACTCTTTACCGATCAAAGCGGATATGCCCCAAATACATTTGTGACCGAGTTGAAACACTTGATGCAGTACCAGAACCAACAATCATCATGAACCTCAGTCTGTCACACTGACGTGTACATGTTCATAGTCGTTCTCATTTCCCTTCATCTTATAATATTATTGTTCCCACATAGCTGACGAGGCACCCAGTATGCGCTTCTGCCTTTTGACTGTGTCAGGCTTTCGGCTTATTGAATGTGTGCCAGCAAACTTTCACTTCATCTACGGTGCTCAGTGGCTGCCGGCAGTGTGTAAACTATATCTTTTCCTTTCCAGGCCGTCAAATCTGCAAGATCGAGAAAGAGTGCGACAAACAGTGCGGGGAAAAACAACCAATTTGCTTTGGCACGACCTGCAAGTGCATTTAATAAATAGCCCCAGGTGAAAGAAAGTGATTTTAAACCAAAAATGGCTGTGCATTTGGGGTGTGTCATCGCATAACTACGATCCTCTGTCCTCAGATGACGTCACACATGGCATACCGGGACACGTTGAAAGGAATAATTATCTGTAGCCAAGACTTGTACTTTCCTAAATATTTGTTATTCTTTCATTTATGGTGACGCGGTGTATCCAATAAAAGGTGTGTTTAGCTGCGCAGAGTATGTCCTTTAATAGTTGTCGTGCGTCAGCTTCTACCAATGCGGTCCCGTACACAAATGTAATGAAGGCGTTTTACTTGCTCTGAGGAGCTCTGTTAAAGGGTGTATGAAATGAATTATTACTATTTTACTGACGAGAAGGGAAGCGTCTAAACACATGACTGGTCGGAAGTCGCCGATATACAACCTGTCGAAAGACTCTTGTATCCTTTCCCAGCTTGGCGAACTTTCCCCCTCACAGATAAGCCGCTTAGAAGCGTTCAGCCAAGTGGGATTCGGCAGATAGGGTTGTGACCGTTGAGCAAACGTGGTGCACGAAATTCGGAGGTAATATCGGTTTATTATTGTTTACAAACTGGTAGGATGAATGCGGGAAGGATGGGAAAACTTAAGATTAGACCAAGGTTTATAGAGGCAGGTTTATAAAACAGGGCAACATTTACGACGATTCCGTCAGCCGTGGCCACCGCTTAGTGGTCCTACACCAACCCCGCATACACTGTGTGTTTCACCTCGCAAACATATACATACAAAATATACGTGTCTGAAAATTATGAGCTCAACGCTATTTATCTTCCGCGCACTTTTGCCATGACACACGAGCACAATTTTCAGTCGTGAGAAATTGAATGTTCTTATTTAAACTCCGAGCGGCATTTGCAAAACTAATGGCCATATTGTTTTCTTTCTTTCTTTTTCAGAAACAGAAATCACATGTCGGATTTACCCGTCACAAAATACATTCCCTATATGCTACAATAATAATGGATTTAAAAAACTGGGAAATCCTTAATTCTCAGAGGAGCAAGTTGTTGACCGTGTACTTTTCGCCGCGAAGTTAATGCAACAAAGGTCGGGAAAAAACGGTGACCTTCCTCTTCTTGTTTCCTCCACAGTGTTGTTTCAGATGATTATGACGTTCGAACTTTGGTGCCGTTATCAGCAGAAGTACAGAAGAGGAAAATGAAGGGGCGCGTCAACGCTTCTTGCTGTGTTTCTTGTGGCGAATTCGGGTGGTCATTTCATGGCTACACGGCCTAGCGCTCGGAAATTGCTAGGTTGGCGCCTGAGATGGATCACGTGACCGTTGCCACCCGAACATGAGTGACAGGAGTCGACCGGTTTTAGTTCCTTGGATCACGCTAGGGGCATCGCGGTCGCCCTTCTTCGGGTTCCGTCGTCTGCTAAACCACGTGAACTTGGACGTGCGAGCCAATGAGGGCACTCTCCACCATTACAGTGCGGATGTGACGACACCGGATATAGTTGGGCAACCCGCTGCTCGATCGTTTGGGCGAAAAAAGTGCTAGCTAGCAAATTCAGGGCGCTCGGAACGCGCCACGCTAACATGCGAGATTGCATCGCTTTGAGCAAGCGAACATGACTGCTCGGGATCTGGCAAAAAAGTTACCACGAAATGACCACCCGAATTCGCCATTGGAGGACCGAGCGCGACCGACGTCTCGAAACGACCCCAATTTCTTTCCAGCTATTACCGTTGTAGTAGCCAATGTACTTTGTGATGAAATGGGGTAAATCCAAGATGCGCTTTCTGTTGTCGGCAAGAAAAAGAAGAAAACGTGCCATTGGCTTCGCAAATTTTGTAGTTGAATTCAGAAAATGAATTTCTCGCGACTGAAATTGGATCAAGGTCCTCGCAGATCATGGCAAAATTTCGCCGAGGATAAACACCGTTGCCTTCATAATTTTCAGACACGCAGGTTTCTAAATGTACTATTTTTGTGACACTATAAGTGAAACACCCTTTGTATACTGAGGGACGTGCATGGGAACATGGATTGTTTCAACAGGTTGCGCGTAACGCATTGGCTGTATTTGTTCAAAGCGAGCGACTTGATGATTCTTCACAGGAACACAGGTAATTCGTGACTTTACGTCTACGTGACAACTACGATCATGAGTTAGGTCTGTCTTCCACGGGAAGCTCTAACCGCCCTCAACTGTGGTAGATCACAATCAAGAGGAGGAGATAAAGCATAATGAGGTCTTTCCTATGAGTAAGGTGGTGTTCCAATGTATGCACGTTCATGCAGGTCGTTTGGGAAGCTGTGAAGGTAGTTCTTGTAGTGGATGTAGCTGCATGCTTTGGGAGTCTTCCTATATTCGAAACAAAACAGGATATTACTCAACTCCTCCATGGCATAGTTGGGAAAGGTTACTTTGTATTGTTATTTCTGCACATGTACATGAAAGACAAACAAACAAAGACTCAACACAACAAGGGTAGTGATGGCTCTGGGTCGCTCGTCCACGCCAACGTGACCACCTTTGCGCCCCACAAGATACCACCGCCGTATTTGACTTGATCTTGTTTGCACACAGCGACCAAGCGTGGGGCCACCTCTGAGCTGTTTGATTCTACTATTTGCTCATCGTGGCACATCCTGAGCGTTTCGGGATCGTCACGAGATTGGAGAGTTTAGGTTTTGCATTCGTCAAAATGTTATATGCGCTGGCTATCAAATAACGCATTTGTAGAAAAGTACATGGAATGCGCCTTTTTTAATTTTTAACGCGTGAGCATTAGGAGCGTCCAAATTGAAAACGGTGTATGTCTGGGTGTATGTGTGTGTCCGTGTATGAGATGGTGAAGCCTCACCGAGACAGTGGACGTTGGATATAAGAGGGTAAATGTAAATGGAGGCAAATAATTTGAAATTGAAGTAGTCGAAGGTAATTAAGAGTAACTGAAGGTACTTAGAGGTAATTACAACAAGAAAGTTGAGTTTAAAGGTAATGAATGTAAGATATATGTAATTAAGACAAAGATTAAATGAAATTAAAGAATTTCGAAGGAAACCGCAGGTTATTCCGGCGGTAATTAAATGTAATTAAAGGTAATTAACGCAATTAAAGGGGAACTGAAAGTAATTAACGCAAGTAAACGTAGTTAAAGGTAATTAAGGGAATTCAAGATTACATCAGGTAACCTGTGGTTACCTAAGCTAATTAAAGGGCAATTAATTGGACTTACATATAGTAATTGAAAGTGTCAAACCGGAAATCAAGCATTGAGTGGTGGTGGACAACCGGAAGTGAGGTTAGACCGGAAGTGGAGAACCGGTAGTCAAATTGGTCCGGAAATGCATACTAGAAGTCAAGTATAAACGGGACAACCGGAAGTTGGGTTTAAACCGGAAGTTGATACCCGGAAGTCAAGCATGGACCGGAAAAGGCGGTTAATGGTCACGTATTTCTCTCGCATTTACCGCTAAATCGCTTGTGAATTTTCCTTGTCTACCTATGGTGACTGCTTACAAAATTCGACGAGATCTTGTCACATACAAAATTTTCGTTGGTGCTTTATCGGTACAGTCACATATTTTTAAAGGAGTACAGAGGGCCATACCAAAATTTTCATATTAAGACGTCTGATGAAAGTGTGTCTGTCATTTTACCGAACAGCGCGAAAGGTTTTGATGTGTGCAATTTGTTTCCCAGAAGAAACTCACATAAACGTGGGTCGCGTTCACCCTTAACTCGCCACTCCAGGTATAACGAAGAGGAGAAGGTATGATGTGACGTCACCGATGACGTTATAAGGAGAAATCGTTCTGGTTCGCCGGTCAGTAGGGGTCAGCGCCTCGTCCCTTTGCCGCCGTAAACCAGTTTTGCCAGTTCCCCCGGATAGAAGGAGCGGCCGAATGATTACCGAGCCAGGAGAAAGGTTTTTTCAGAACCCCGAACAGCCGAGTAGAAGACGACAGCGGAGTAGCAGACAACATTTCTGTAGACCAATCAGCGAGCGTTCTCCTTATAGCGTCAGCGCAAGATTCCTTGCAGATCACAGGCTGGTGCTGCTCTCCACCACCGTTGGGCACGGTTGGTTTCAGCGCCGTAATTTAAATTCAATTTCTGCGATAATTATGAATCTGTGGTGTGAATTACTTCGCATGGTGCATCTTACTGGCCTACTTAACAGTTTTATAGGAAGTGTTAAAAATGACTTCTGTGCTACTTTAAGGTACCGTGACTCTTCTGGCTGAAGTTGCAGAGGAGCCTCTTCCGGGACCAGAAGGGGGGGACCTTGCGCATGTTTGAGTATAAGTATTTTAAATTATTTACGCTAAATGGAATAATAAAGAAATGACACTGGCAAGGCGCTAATCGCGGACGATCTTCTGAGCACGGTGTAAGATAGAGAAAGGTGGAGTGACGCCTCCTCCAGCGACGTTAAAATTCCGTACGCATTTCCAACACTCCCCACCGGATGGCGCCACAGACGAGGAGGGTCAATCGGCGAAGCGTGGCGTGGCCGCTTCGCATTCTGGTACGATACCGTTCGTCGTTGAGGATACGGATATTAAGTTTATGTTTTCAAAAACATGAATTTCGCATTCCGAAACTGTATTACGTTCTGGGTGCTGAAAGCCACGGGTTATTTCAAACCGCAGATTTAAAGGAGCCCAGAAAGCACTTTAATCACTACCACTTTTTAAAACCAGGCGGTTATCCTGCCTATTAAAATGCACCACGCGCAGTTATTCAATCAACAGACGCACAAATATCGCAGAATTCGATTTTAAAAACCGCGACCGTGCGCAACGCTGGCAATGCCCGGAACGAGCAGACTAGCCGTCATTTTGACGTGTGAAAAGCCAAGCCGCTGGTTGGGTTAGAGAAACGTCGTCTGCTATTTCTTCTCTGAACCACGGCGTAAGAAGCATCATCGGTAGAAGTGTTTCTTTTCGCTTTTTCTTTGATTTATCAAGTACAGTAAACGAACAAGGGAATAGTGCAGAAACTGTACTTTCGGAACTATGGCATAACTATAATGACACGCGCGACTACACTGGGAGCACTAGACACTGGGAGCAGTACAGCAGTACGTAGTTAGCACTGAGACACCTAGCCAGACGCTGGGGGTAATCACGTAATTCTAGCTACACGTTGCTCTACACTGGGAGCACTAGACATTGGGAGCAGTACGTAGTCAGCAAATGATATACCTAGCCAGACGCTGTTAGCAGTACGCTGAGAGCAAGATAGCCAAGACCAATCTCGCGCAGGCCCGCCCCGGCTCATGCAAGTGATTGATAACCAAACATATGTCTCGTTTATATATTTTATTTGAATAAATTTGATTCTGCATCACCTGCAACACACAAAATATTACAATTACTACAGAATGACGCATATACGTAAGGATGCGTCACATCTGCTGCACAATGCAGTACACAAACTGTCACATAATGATATTTGTAAGAACACACCTCACACAAACATTGTTAGGAACTTTTACGCGAGGGCACACAATGTATGCACACACGCAACCATAGTATATAGAGTAATAATGAACTGACCTTTAGTGGTGAAGGACTCTGAACTGCTGTGCTTCATGCATCAATGTAGTCCTCTGAACGGCGGTGCTTCATACATTCATGTGGTCCTCCGAGATGCTGTGCCTCATGCATCCATGCACTCCTCTGAATTTGATATACGACACAATCCACACAACATCAATGAAAAGAACAGAGACTGTGACAAGATTTGAAGACAACAGTAGGACGCACCACTTTGACAGGAGTTCTGAGGAGAACACTTCGACAACAATCTTGAGGAAAAGCATACCACATTGTGGTCGCCCGAAAAAACTTCGGTTAAGTACCCATCTCGCAAAACAAGTTTTTGGATCAATTATCTTGACTTGTGTATCTCTTTCTGTTGCGACTTGAGCAACAAACAGCTTTTCTTTTCTCGCATAGCATTATCTTCAGCGAGGATCTGGCGACTTTTCGTTTTTGTTGTAAGGTGTGTGTAACGTCTGAAGAGGAAAAGTGAAGCTCTTTCAGGGTGACTATGTCGAATAGCATCTCTTGAGATTTTCCCTGACTTAGAAAACATGTGGCAAACCAGTTGCATATAAAAGTAGTATGTGCAACTTAACGTTTGCCAGAAAGAAGGAAAATGGCGAGCCAGTTTTATGTAAATCTGCTCTCGAACGCTTCCACTAATGAATTTCCCAATAACACGATGAGCAAGTTTCGTGTTAAGCTCTCTCAGCCCTTAAGACTAGATGCTATGGGGGAAGTTGCCCTGACAGAGGTAAATATTCCTTTTGCAATCAGGAATGTCACAGATGGTGTTAATGAGATAACAGAGACAAGCATGTTCGTTGCTACAACCGCAAAGGAGAAGATCAAGCTTCAAGCGGGAGAAAACATTCTCTCACCCATCAAACAGTTGCTTGCAAAGCATTACGGGACACAGGCACGAATAATACGCGCAACTGGTCATTATGAAATAGAGCTTCCACTCAGTGCTGGCTTGGAATTCAGTCCCACGCTGGCAGCTAAGCTTGGCTTTACTCAGAAGATTATTGGTCACTCGGAGATTCATAAAGGTCAGTCTGTGAAGGTACTCAAGCACCAAGTGGATACCGAAGAGGAAATCACCTTTATTGCTTATCAGTCACGTACAAAAAAATAAAAAATAAATTCCAGAAGGTTATTACAGCTCAGGACAGGATCTCTAAATGCAATAAATCATGCATATCGGGCACAGTTACAGCTGCCACAGCACGCTCGTCTTTTATTCTACAATTCCTACAACAACGCCTGTCAGCTGGAACGTCATAACGATGGCTACACCACGTTTCATCCATATTTAGCTCTAATGTTAGGATTTGGAGCGAGAACAACTTTCTCCAACTTTGCTGTGGCAGAGCGTGATATATGTCTTTTTCTGGCACAAAATTACATCTTCGTTTACACAGACATCATCGGGAACGAAGCTGTAGGAGATATAACTGCACCACTTTTACATTTACTTCCATTCAGGGTACAGAATCGTAACGAAGTCATTTCTTATTCTTTTACAAACCTGTACTATAAATATGTAGTAGCAAAGGAATTAACTACCATTCAAATCGAGTTGGCAAACGAGATAGGTGATTTCGTTCCGTTCATTGCAGGCTCAGGACGTGTCGGGGTCACATTACACTTTAGGAAAGTCTAAGAAAAAAGATGCATATATTGCAGTCACCCCGTTGGGTCGCACATTTTGGTGTCGGAAAGCGGGATCCTCCACATTATTCGGGTCATCTTTATCAAGTTGGATCGGGCTTTTTCTCAGACCTGGTGCAGCAGTTCATGCCTATACTAACTAAACAAGTGGCACGATATGTGGGTCTTAAACTCCTCGACACAGGACGTCATATATAGCTGAAGAAGTACAACAAGGAACAACATTTGGAGAGGCTGTAAAGAGAGGTGTTGGCCGCACGATCCACTCAACCCATGACGATTTGCTTCGCAAACTTAAAGGAAAAGGAAGGAAAAGCAATAAAAGCAAACGCACGAGGGTTGGCCGGTCAGTGAAAGTGGAAAAGAAACGAAGTAAGGTTGCCTTTTTCACCTGAGAAACATGTCTACCATTGCTATTGTACACAAGAAGTCCTGCCTCTGCACAACAAATCAACTGGAGCTCTTTTCATTGCCTCCAACCAACTTTTCCTTGGAGAAGTCAGAATACGTGGAGTTCTTTCCCGTTTCAGCACCAACATCGAGTGGTGTGATTGAGTATAATGTTCCTGGTCTTGGAGGTGGCTTCTTCGACCTACGGTCGAGTTTCTTACACATTCAATGCAAGATTGTTCGCAAAAATGGGGACGTGGCATCCACCACGGTAGGCGCGACTGTGACACCAGACAACGTGATCCCTGTTCAGAGTTTTGCCTCTTCCCTCTTTCAACATGTGCACATTTATCTAAATTCGACACGGGTTTCTAATTTCGAGCATTACGCATATCGTTCCTACCTGGATATCATTACCAACGCAAACAATGTTACTCAAACTCACACACTGTTCGCAATGTTATACGAGCCAGATCGTATATTTTGCGCCAGGGGCAATACAGGAACAATGTAAACATATATATGCTCTGTATGTAAACATTCATTGATTCTGCTGTCTTGTAATGTTGCCCCACAGGCTTCTTCCTTTGTAAATGAACTTGCTTCCCCTGTGCTTACATCTCAGTCTCCCAGTGGAAGTATCTCAGCAAACATAGGGTCTACTTCATTGATTATGGCTAGTATACCACTTAACCGCTACACAACATACAAGCAGCTATGTAATTTCCACAATGTGAAATATATGGCAAATACAAAATGAGTATCACAGAGAGACCAGAAGTGGACCCAAACAATAGTTGTTCAAACTAGGAGAGTCGGTATGTAAAAACATGTCACTATGATGGAAACATGTAGCTGACACATTTCTCAACTTGTAGGCACATAAGCAAATCATAATCTCTGCGAACATTATGAACTCAAACAAGTGAAGACTTCTGTGAAACTGGGCCACAGCACTCAGGCATCCAATGAGAACCAAAACGGTGCTGTACACCACTTATGGATGATGTGACAGAGACCACTATCGGTGACACTGACAATCCAGCGGACACCACCTATGTACCACAACATGACAGCCTTCTTGGGTAAGTCCTTGTCTTCTTCAAAGTGCCATGTTTTTCTATGTTACATTCAAAGTTCTTGCAGTGATAGTCCTCAAGCCAGCAGTGTCAGTCACCAGGAGGAGAGAAAATATATAATATTCGAAAGGCAAACTGAAAGAACTGTGTCGTTCCTACACCACATGCTGTTTACATTCTGTTTAGCGGAGCAAGTCCCACTCCAACACTGCGGATGCTCAAACTGATAAATATCAAGGTATAATGTGCGTTTGGTCCCCAGAAATTATTCGCCTGTAAAATGAGCAAAATAGATTACATTGTGTCCGCATTGGTTTTAGATCTTCTGTGATCACACGTTTTTCAACTACCAGCGAGAGTACCTTCTAGCAGCCATAACTGAGGTACGTTTTCTGGTAATGACATAACTTGGCAAAAATATGTAACCAGTTATGTATCTTGCTACCACAACTGGTAACTCGACTGCAAGATAGCCATTCTGATTTTTTTATTTTTTATATTTATTTCATTTCAACATAAATGACATTATTAAGCGAGTTACGTACAACGCTGATTTACTAGGTATTACTGAACTTCGCTTGTGTTGCAGGTATGGACACAGCCCCAAGCGGCACTCCTGGTTGAGTTGCAGGGCAAGGAAACCGACTTGGCTGCTGATGGAAGATGCGATTCTTGTGGCCACAACGCAAAGTACCTCTCGGAAAATTTCTATGACGGGAAGCTGAACAAGCTTGTCCATACAGTACAGGTCCAGGTATTTCGTACATTCATATACCTCATACATTTTGTGTGAAATATTAACGACAAGAAGATGTCCACAATAAAACTTAGTCACTTCGTCTATCAACAGTCAAATGAAGTGGCATCAAGCTACCACATGGAGCTGGAGGTACTGCAGCGTTGTCTTGAAGAACTGCGTGACTTCAACGTCGGTGTACGGTCCTTGACAACAGATCGGCATCCCAGCGTACGGAAATTCATGCGTATATCACACCCAGAGGTTAACCATCAGTTCGATGTCTGGCACGTTTCGAAAGGTATGTACTGTAGCGGACAGGTATACTGAAATTAGTTACAAATGTCCACCTGATATGAGGTCCTTACTTTTCCTTTTCATATTCCTCCGCATAGGCATTCGAGAGAAGCTGATGTGTGCCAGCAAAGGAAAAGGTTGCGAAGCAGTTGAGCTATGGTCAAAGCCCGTGGTGACACATCTGTACTACTGTGTCACGCACAGCGAAGGAGATGTAGAACGTGCGTTATCGATGTGGAAGAGCCTCAACAATCATGTGTGCAACATTCATGAGGGCCATGAAGGCCCATTACCGCGCTGTCTGCACCCTGTCCTAGACCAGAACGACCGACCATGGCCCATTCCTGGTAAATGAACTTGCAACAGAGCTATTCAACATGCAATAGTTTTTCTCATTTGTATTAACTCTAATTATATATTATATTCCTGTGAAGGGTCACAGCCTCAGAAGAAGCTAGCAGAGATAACTCTGGCAAAGTATCTGCTGAAGGATATTCCAAAGATTTCTCCTCATGTTCAGACATCAAACTTAGAAGCATTCCACAGCCTTCTCATCCGGTTTGCTTCCAAGTTTGTTGGATATGGCCCCAAAACTATGAAATGCAGGTTTGTAGGCCTCGCCAGTAAGCTGCATTCTGCTGGAAATTATTTGTGTGCATGCAAATGAATTGCGAATTTATGAAGTACACTTACATATAAGGCACCAGGATAATTACTTTCCTAATTGAACATGTAGGACGCAGCTAGCCATCCTCCATTTCAATGAAAACTTCAACAGGGCCCATGCTTTCACAGAAGATGGAGAACTGCGCTACCTTATGAAGCGATCGAAGGTGTACTCTGGAGAGTATGTTGCACTGCCCGTTAAGGTCGAGCCTACATTCAGTAAGTGAACCACGAATAAGACACAAGTACTGAGCCGGTGCCATGTCAGCCTGTTCATATTAAATTCAAAAACATGAGCACATTTTGTTGCTGTTTTCAGATTATGTTCGCAAGCTTCTGGACAAGATGGTAGACTCTGCCATAATTGACCTACATTTGACGACACATGGGCTGCAAAACGATGAACTGCCTAGTCTAAGGAAGAACGAGCCCGCTGTAGACAAGGGGGCACTTGTAGAGGCCAGGCAACACCGTCTAGAGATGTGTCGCTGCTGCCTGTGCAAATAAGATTCTCAAAGTACGTGAGCCATTGAGTTGCTGTATCGTCAAAAGTGCGTAGCACATACTATAGTGCTAAATGTCAACTATCGACATTTCGACAATGAGGAGACTCGGCACAGGAGAAAATTAACAAACAGCAATTTTGTTTCACTGTTCCTTTGTATAAAATGAGTTAACAATGTAGCATAGATCCACAAAAGTCTGTATTGAAAACAGTTATAGTACATCAATTTTCTTTCTATAGTGTAGGTCTAAATCCAGTGTAGTACGTCGAAGGGAACTTTTCCCGAATTGCTCGCACAACACATGATGGAAGCACGCGACGGTTTCCTTCGCCAAGATGCCCCCAGAGCCAGGATGCACACTGCCGGTAGGCACCACAGCGTTACCTCCTGTAACAAACGGAACAACATCATTATGACGACAACTTGATTTCTCCCTTACAAGGTCATCTCTTTCATGGCAGTGGGCCAGCGTGTCATTTATTGAACCTAACACTGGATATCACATATTTTGGTTATTCAATGTTGAGCCTTCAGAAAGCAGCTTGCAGGTGAGTTACCACGAAAGAGTGAAACTCAAGATGGCCTTGAAGAACGCATCTGGAGACATCTGAAGACTCAAAACAAATTTCATGAAATGGTAATGCAGCTGCGTTTGTGTTTCACTGGTGCGTTGGAGTCTCACAGTTTCCCTTTGACCTTTGTTGCACATGGCAGCATCGTCATGGATGGCCTGGAAGAACGCATGTGAGGACATCTGAAGACTCGAAACAAATTTTGTGAAATGGTAATGCAGCTTCGTTTGTGTTTTACTGGTACGTTGGAGTCTTACAATTTCTCTTTGACCTTCGTTGCACATGAGAGCATCGTCACGGATGGCCTGAAAGAACGCATGTGGAGACATCTGAAGACTCGAAACAAATTTTGTGAAATGGTAATGCAGCTTCGTTTGTGTTTTACTGGTGCGTTGGAGTCTTACAATTTCTCTGTGACCTTCGTTGCACATGAGAGCATCGTCACGGATGGCCTGAAAGAACGCATGCGGAGACATCTGAAGACTCGAAACAAATTTTATGAAATGGTAATGCAGCTGCGTTTGTGTTTTACTGGTGCGTTGGAGTCTTACAATTTCTCTTTGACCTTCGTTGCACATGAGAGCATCGTCACGGATGGCCTGAAAGAACGCATGTGGAGACATCTGAAGACTCGAAACAAATTTTATGAAATGGTAATGCAGCTGCGTTTGTGTTTTACTGGTGCGTTGGAGTCTTACAATTTCTCTTTGACCTTCGTTGCACATGAGAGCATCGTCATGGATGGCCTGGAAGAACGCATGTGGAGACATCTGAAGACTCGAAACAAATTTTATGAAATGGTAATGCAGCTGCGTTTGTGGTTTACTGGTGCGTTGGAGTGTTACAATTTCTGTTTGACCTTCGTTGCACATGAGAGCATCGTCATGGATGGCCTGGAAGAACGCATGTGGAGACATCTGAAGACACGAAACAAATTTTATGAAATGGTAATGCAGCTGCGTTTGTGTTTTACTGGTGCGTTGGAGTCTTACAATTTCTCTTTGACCTTCGTTGCACATGAGAGCATCGTCATGGATGGCCTGGAAGAACGCATGTCGAGACATCTGAAGACTCGAAACAAATTTTATGAAATGGTAATGCAGCTTCGTTTGTGTTTTACTGGTACGTTGGAGTCTTACAATTTCTCTGTGACCTTCGTTGCACATGAGAGCATCGTCACGGATGGCTTGAAAGAACGCATGTGGAGACATCTGAAGACTCGAAACAAATTTTATGAAATGGTAATGCAGCTGCGTTTGTGTTTTACTGGTGCGTTGGAGTCTTACAATTTCTCTTTGACCTTCGTTGCACATGAGAGCATCGTCATGGATGGCCTGGAAGAACGCATGTGGAGACATCTGAAGACTCGAAACAAATTTTATGAAATGGTAATGCAGCTGCGTTTGTGTTTTACTGGTGCGTTGGAGTCTTACAATTTCTCTTTGACCTTCGTTGCACATGAGAGCATCGTCATGGATGGCCTGGAAGAACGCATGTGGAGACATCTGAAGACTCAAAACAAATTTTATGAAATGGTAATGCAGCTGCGTTTGTGTTTTACTGGTGCGTTGGAGTCTTACAATTTCTCTTTGACCTTCGTTGCACATGAGAGCATCGTCACGGATGGCCTGAAAGAACGCATGTGGAGACATCTGAAGACTCGAAACAAATTTTATGAAATGGTAATGCAGCTGCGTTTGTGTTTTACTGGTGCGTTGGAGTGTTACAATTTCTGTTTGACCTTTGTTGCACATGAGAGCATCGTCATGGATGGCCTGGAAGAACGCATGTGGAGACATCTGAAGACTCGAAACAAATTTTGTGAAATGGTAATGCAGCTTCGTTTGTGTTTTACTGGTACGTTGGAGTCTTACAATTTCTGTTTGACCTTTGTTGCACATGAGAGCATCGTCATGGATGGCCTGGAAGAACGCATGTGAGGACATCTGAAGACTCGAAACAAATTTTGTGAAATGGTAATGCAGCTTCGTTTGTGTTTTACTGGTACGTTGGAGTCTTACAATTTCTGTTTGACCTTTGTTGCACATGAGAGCATCGTCATGGATGGCCTGGAAGAACGCATGTGGAGACATCTGAAGACTCGAAACAAATTTTATGAAATGGTAATGCAGCTGTGTTTGTGTTTTACTGGTGCGTTGGAGTCTTACAATTTCTGTTTGACCTTTGTTGCACATGAGAGCATCGTCATGGATGGAGTGGAAGAACGCATGTGGAGACATCTGAAGACTCGAAACAAATTTTGTGAAATGGTAATGCAGCTTCGTTTGTGTTTTGCTGGTACGTTGGAGTCTTACAATTTCTGTTTGACCTTTGTTGCACATGAGAGCATCGTCATGGATGGAGTGGAAGAACGCATGTGGAGACATCTGAAGACTCGAAACAAATTTTATGAAATGGTAATGCAGCTGCGTTTGTGTTTTACTGGTGCGTTGGAGTCTTACAATTTCTGTTTGACCTTTGTTGCACATGAGAGCATCGTCATGGATGGAGTGGAAGAACGCATGTGGAGACATCTGAAGACTCGAAACAAATTTTGTGAAATGGTAATGCAGCTTCGTTTGTGTTTTGCTGGTACGTTGGAGTCTTACAATTTCTGTTTGACCTTTGTTGCACATGAGAGCATCGTCATGGATGGCCTGGAAGAACGCATGTGGAGACATCTGAAGACTCGAAACAAATTTTATGAAATGGTAATGCAGCTGCGTTTGTGTTTTACTGGTGCGTTGGAGTCTTACAATTTCTCTTTGACCTTCGTTGCACATGAGAGCATCGTCACGGATGGCCTGGAAGAACGCATGTGGAGACATCTGAAGACTCGAAACAAATTTTATGAAATGGTAATGCAGCTGCGTTTGTGTTTTACTGGTGCGTTGGAGTGTTACAATTTCTGTTTGACCTTTGTTGCACATGAGAGCATCGTCATGGATGGAGTGGAAGAACGCATGTGGAGACATCTGAAGACTCGAAACAAATTTTATGAAATGGTAATGCAGCTGCGTTTGTGGTTTACTGGTGCGTTGGAGTGTTACAATTTCTGTTTGACCTTTGTTGCACATGAGAGCATCGTCATGGATGGCCTGGAAGAACGCATGTGGAGACATCTGAAGACTCGAAACAAATTTTGTGAAATGGTAATGCAGCTTCGTTTGTGTTTTACTGGTACGTTGGAGTCTTACAATTTCTGTTTGACCTTTGTTGCACATGAGAGCATCGTCATGGATGGCCTGGAAGAACGCATGTGGAGACATCTGAAGACTCGAAACAAATTTTATGAAATGGTAATGCAGCTGCGTTTGTGTTTTACTGGTGCGTTGGAGTCTTACAATTTCTCTTTGACCTTCGTTGCACATGAGAGCATCGTCACGGATGGCCTGAAAGAACGCATGTGGAGACATCTGAAGACTCGAAACAAATTTTATGAAATGGTAATGCAGCTGCGTTTGTGTTTTACTGGTGCGTTGGAGTGTTACAATTTCTGTTTGACCTTTGTTGCACATGAGAGCATCGTCATGGATGGCCTGGAAGAACGCATGTGGAGACATCTGAAGACTCGAAACAAATTTTGTGAAATGGTAATGCAGCTTCGTTTGTGTTTTACTGGTACGTTGGAGTCTTACAATTTCTGTTTGACCTTTGTTGCACATGAGAGCATCGTCATGGATGGCCTGGAAGAACGCATGTGAGGACATCTGAAGACTCGAAACAAATTTTGTGAAATGGTAATGCAGCTTCGTTTGTGTTTTACTGGTACGTTGGAGTCTTACAATTTCTGTTTGACCTTTGTTGCACATGAGAGCATCGTCATGGATGGACTGGAAGAACGCATGTGGAGACATCTGAAGACTCGAAACAAATTTTGTGAAATGGTAATGCAGCTTCGTTTGTGTTTTGCTGGTACGTTGGAGTCTTACAATTTCTGTTTGACCTTTGTTGCACATGAGAGCATCGTCATGGATGCCCTGGAAGAACGCATGTGGAGACATCTGAAGACTCGAAACAAATTTTGTGAAATGGTAATGCAGCTGCGTTTGTGTTTTACTGGTGCGTTGGAGTCTTACAATTTCTGTTTGACCTTTGTTGCACATGAGAGCATCGTCATGAATGGCCTGGAAGAACGCATGTGGAGACATTTGAAGACTCGAAACAAATTTTGTGAAATGGTAATGCAGCTGCGTTTGCGTTTTACTGGTACGTTGGAGTCTTACAATTTCTCTTTGACCTTTGTTGCACATGAGAGCATCGTCATGGATGGCCTGGAAGAACGCATGTGGAGACATCTGAAGACTCGAAACAAATTTTATGAAATGGTAATGCAGCTGCGTTTGTGTTTTACTGGTACGTTGGAGTCTTACAATTTCTCTTTGACCTTTGTTGCACATGAGAGCATCGTCATGGATGGCCTGGAAGAACGCATGTGGAGGCATCTGAAGACTCGAAACAAATTTTATGAAATGGTAATGCAGCTGCGTTTGTGTTTTACTGGTACGTTGGAGTCTTACAATTTCACTTTGACCTTTGTTGCACATGAGAGCATCGTCATGGATGGCCTGGAAGAACGCATGTGGAGACATCTGAAGACTCGAAACAAATTTTGTGAAATGGTAATGCAGCTGCGTTTGTGTTTTACTGGTACGTTGGAGTCTTACGATTTCACTTTGACGTTTCCCAGGGAACACATGGTAGTCAACTAGACGTCCAGACCTGTTCTAGCCCTAGACTTTAGGGATAGTGCCCAAACTAGACGTTGACTAGACGTCTAAAAGTCTTACCATTATTTAGACGTCTAAAATTAGTGATTTACTAGACATCTTGTAGACATTTAGTAATTGACGTCTAATTGTAGACGTCTTGTAGCTAGCCTTGTATATACCACATATTAGAAATCATCAAGATTTTGTTTGATTAGCTTTTTAAGAGGTGTGAACACATTCACACATCAAATACAGTCACTATATTATAAGAGGTGGTTCTAAGCTTAGCTTTCAGGCTTACAAAAAAGTTCAATTGCTACGAAACATATGCAGGAAACTGAATTACTTGATGGCAGAGTTAACATAATTGTGGTGTTCAAGTTGTCCGTGAACCGGCCCTGGTGACTGAGTCTGTTCGCCTTCTGATCCCGAGATCGCTGGTTCGAACCCGGCCAAAAACACCAGCAACTTAGTGCCAGGATACAGGTTGCTTGGACATGCCATCTTCCACAAGGGACATTAAATACGGCGTGTTGTGTGGTGAGCTTTCATTGCGTGGGCAATCCACAGACCGACTGCTGTGGCGTCGCTCATGATCTCAGTTGTCTCGCAATGTAAACCCCAATTGTTATTAAGTCTTCCATGCTGGTATCTGTCCACAAGAGTCGTCACAAGAAGTCTAAAAAATGTAGCCAAATGCAGAAAGGGAACTGGAATTAGGAGGGTCATCCAAAAATAAGTTTCCCCGATATTTGTTATTCAAAGGAAACACCACTAGGACAAACTGAATGGTGTAGTAGTTGGGTGTGACATCCCGGCACTGCAGATGTTGGTTAATGGAGTGCCGTTCACCTATGTGTCAGGCATTCAAGCATGGATGTAATATTTCCGAGTACGTCTGACTATCCTAGTAAGGAAGAGTTATCCTATTTTTTGTTAAAGAAAAAAAGAGTGCTTTAGAGAATGTCCACTGACAGTTAACACCTGTTTATACAAAACACTTTACAGGCATTGAAATGGTGTGTCCTCTATATAGGGTACTGAAAATCTGCACAATGAACAGTACAGTGGGAGATCAGCTATAACACCACGAAACGACGTTTCTTTTCTGAAATTCCGAGAATTGTTAACGGAGACTGGCGGGTCACTGGTACTGCACTCTGATACTAATGGGAACAAATTTCCTTCAGCTTGGTCAACGAAAGTTATGCGAGATGGGGGCCACATTTGCTCGGTAACGTTCGTAAAGAGCAACGAATGAATGCAGCTTGCATTTTCCTTCAATGGTATCAAGACGGTCAAGATGAATTTCTTGGAACAATTATTATTAATGAAACGTGGGTGCATTATGCAAGTGCTGAGACAAAATACCACAGGAAGTCATGATGGGTTCCCGGTGAAAGCATTCTGAAGGAGGTCAAACTTGCGTTTTCGCCTGGAAAGGCTATGCCGACAGTGTTTTAGGACTATCGTTGTCTGCAACTTGTAGATTACCTCACATGCACAACCACAGTAAATGCAAAGATGTACTGCGAGATCCTGGGAAAGCGTCAAACTACAGTGAAAGAAAAACGCACAGGACTTGGAAGGGTGTAGTACAACCACGTCAACGCTGTCTGCACTCGTCTTGAAAGACTCGGGATTTGTTCCAGAAATTCATCTGGAAATTTGCCAAAGAGAGAAAAAGTACACAAGCGAGCTGGTACAACGTTGAAGTAGGAAGCATCACCTTGAGCATGAGGAGAATGAAGTATACAGGAGACACACAAACGTGAGTTTCCTTTTCGTGAGCTTCCTGTATCCTTCGTTCTCCTCGTGCTCAAGGTGATGATTCCTACTTAAATGAAAATTTGCCCAATCTGCTGTTCCATCTTCCTCTCAAAGCACCCCTCGGCAGTCACCAATTCGCAAGTGATCATGAAACGCAAATTGATCAGGTGAAATGCAAAGTGAATGCCTCACTTTGTAAACAGGGCATAGCATGGCACAGACACCGTATTGAATACTTGGTATCACAGTATCAAAAATGTTCAGCTAAATAAGGTGACTATATTAAGGAGTAACGTTGAGCTCTAATCTGTACATAAATTTTTTCAATGTTGTGCTATAGGTTTATTATTTTGTTCACAGCAGAGGAACTTTTGTTGGATGATCCTCATACATGAAGGAAATTCCTTATTTTCTTACTTTCCATCACACGTGTGTGGAGCAAGTACAATCTGTTTGCAAATGATCATAGTAAGGTAATAAAACTGGACTCTGCAACAACCTTCAGAAACTATGCATGAATGGACCACATTAACTTTGCCCTATTATATTATGACCAAATGGATAGTATGTATGCTATGTGAGTTGTATGCCCATATATTGTAACAAAAGATCGGTCAGATGAAGGCAGTCTGACTGAGGTACGTAGATAATTTAAATAATGTCCATACATATGATGATCCGAGTGTTTTTGGCTCACTGACATGCATATACACTGACAGCATCCACAACTAGAAGACATTACCAGAATCTAAGTGCTGTGAAGTAATATTTTATTTTTCTGAATGTATATCTTTTTTTCTTAACGAAAGCCCGCATTTGTTCGGGGCAATGTCTCTTGAACTAGCGTTCCTGATGGCGTTACCGTTGCTGGTAAATGTAAATTTTGTACGTTAGCGACTCCCCTGCACAATACTACGTTACACCAACTTAAAGAAATCAGCAACTAAATTATTGAATCACTGAAACGTCAATAAAAAAGTCGACGACTCTGACGAATCGTGCAGCGCAGCACTATAAACCATAGCTCCACAAACACAGAAGCACTTTGCACGTACTGTGGGCAGCAGATAGCAGATGTTTGTTTACTGCACATAACATTTTCCCACAAGCTACACAGCAGCAGTAAAATGGAATCTGACGTGACTCAGGGATTTCAGGACACTTCAAAAAATCTTGAAACTGCCCATGGTATCTCTTTGAAACCGCTGAACAGGCAATGCGCTACATATTAGGCACACCTGTAGCTCAGTAGCAAAGGCACTGATAAAATGTTTGCAAAAAGAACAGCGATTTTCAACACACACATCACAAAATACGACACTCGTCGCTGCAACAACGATGGCGATGGCATGATGATGATGATGTTGGTGTCACTTCCGCTGGATTGGCATATGTGTTATTTAACATTTAACCTCCACCACCCAATTATAATGAACGGCCACGGAAATTAAAGTATTACAAAAAATAAGTACTCAAAAAGCATGAGCTAAAGCAATGGCAATGACGTCTGCCCGTCTACCCAATCACCATCCATCATCCATCCATCCAACCAGTTCGAACCAGTTCAGTTTCAACGGTTGAAACTTCAAACTTTCCGGACGCGCAACGGGTAGCAGCAGTAGCAGTTAGGGTCTTCGCGGCTGCATTCCACTGGTTGTTATACGAAAATCTTTCGAAGTTCTAATCTCCCGCGCGTTTTGTCTTGCAATTTTTGAGCATAGCGAGAACGTACGCCGTGCTGTCCAGTGATAAAAGCTGTTGAGCGCAGCAGAGCTCGCAGAGTACTGCGGTGGACAACGTTTCTTTGTTCTCTGGCTTTCAAGTTTAAGGGGTGAGTTCACTCTTCATTAAAGTATGTGCCTGTTTCTGTACACCAAATCGCATGTAGTAGATATGCGTGGCATAATATCGGAATATCGTTTCCTCTATTTCGGCTTCGTATCACCGATTGAAGCATATTGGAAGTGTGGGTTGACCTGACTGCACTTGCATTCAAAGTAGTGATTAACGTTGTATGCTCGGCAGTACAACGTTTCATTAAGTGCCTTGGTTCGTCTTGGTGCTAAAACAAATACGGTATCACTAATTAATCATCGAGATTCACAAGTTTTCGATGACTGTTGAAGTCTTGAGTAAACGAAAGTCGACAGTTACGGTTTGCAGGGCGGACATGCCGGAACATAAATGCTGGTTAGTTCATTGTCATGTCAACCCGACTTCGGTTGTTGCATTTTTCGCTGGTAGTGAAACTATACACACTGAAAATTTTGCGCAAGTACTTTTGTTTGCATATCATGGTTTCATAGCAACTGTATTTTTCTCTTTATAGGTGCTTGGACTATCTTGCATCGGTGGATATGAAAATAGTGCTAACCTACCCTACGAAACAGCTATTTGCACATAAGCTTAACAGTTCCCTGTGAGGTGAGGGGAAGCAGTTGTCTCTGACGTGTGACTGTGTTGTCCTCCAATGTTCCTGATGTTCGATGTGCCCCCGAATCTTACTGTGGAGGGAGCCTCTTTAAATTTTTTGCAAATACAGTTGGTGGAAGACTTTCCATTCACATGGTTTCGAACTTTTTTTCAGATGCTGTGAAAGTCAGCAGGGAAGTGCGATGTAGAAGAAACGACTGCCAGAAGCTTGCTAAAGAACCGCACAACATGTGTGAGCAGCAGACAAAATATTCATCAAACGGTACAAAACTAGTATTTTTGTGCTTTGTCGTTTTGAGACATCCTTGGTATTGTATGGAGAACAGCGTGACTATGTCATTCCGTCTTACTTCACCCAAACAGCTATCTGGTAGTAGTGCAAGATTTGAGTTCCTAAAAGGTTTATTCACTGAAGTCACCTCAGCGCCATACTATAGGTCCCTCAATGTTTAGTCCTTGCATTTGTTCGCTGCATTATGCTTTTTAGGTGACTATTAACACCAAAAAATATGGAAATTGCTTGGATATTCTACAAATCACAGAGCAACAAGTTTTAAACACCAGATATGCGGTGAGTATAATATGGGTAACAGCTTGACTGAAATCTACAATAGGGCCGAGATCTACCAAGGCCGATGGCAGCAAATCTGCCTGCTAGCGACAGTGGCGGTCTCCTGCGGATGACGTCATGTGAATAAACTTGTATACTACTTGTACGTACTTATAATATTTGACGTGGTGATACAGGTTTTGCTTTGTATTGTCTTTTATAATATACACAGTGTTTATTTTTATCCTGTACAGAATTTTTGCACCAAAGTTATGAGAGCAGCACAGATGTTGTTTTAGCGTAATGCAGTGATGGAAGTGCTGCGCCAATCATGGAGTGCTTAGCAGTCGCCTGCTCGACCAGGTAAGGTTGTGTGTCACGAGAAAACGCCTGTCACATTGATGTACTTTAACAGCGACAGCTGTTACATCCTCATTTCCCTGAGATCCTGGCAGCGTCCGCTAGAGCCCTGCGCAGATAAGATTTTTAGCATCTGCGTGCACATTATCCGATTCGCACCGTTGCATACGCAACCGTTTAGATCCGCAAGTTTCGAAGGACGCGTCAACACAGCCGGAAGAATGTTGGTATAATTTCGGATGCCTCCATGCTCTCATGGAAGGACTCACGCCAAAATGCCTTCTCTCCTGTCTTGGCCGTGCATGGTCAAAGGTGAACCCGGGCATGCGCTCGCTGTCGGTGCGCAATACAAATAAATTGCTAGTAGAAAAATTACAGCATGCGGTATATCCGCATCTGACCTCGAGCCATCCGATCCGCACACTGCAGAAAGTGATAAATTCTTGTCCGAATCCGCAAGTATCTTACGGATATCCGCTTCCATCCGCAGATGGTGCAGGGCTCTAGCGTCCACATCAGGTAGTGACGCGCAAACAGATTTTCAGCTGTTGCTGCAATTTGTGTTGTGTAGCTGTAACAGTTCTGTGATTTTTGTACGTGCAGCTTCTTTTCTTTGTCTCTCTCAGATCAGTGTTGATACAGCTTTTACTCTTATGTGGCCAGACAAGCATCCCGTGAAAGAGTGTGCATAGCCACTAAACAAACTAGTTAGAACTAGCAGGCTACATGATGCTTTCTGACATGTTTTTTTTTCTATTTTCTAGCCACAGTGAGTCATTGGAGGCAGTGCTGCAGCGCCAACAATCACTCATTGGAAGAAAGGAATGAGGTGGCCATCAACACCCTGCTGCCAGTTCAACACTCCTCAGTCAAAACACAAGACGCCTGCTTGGCGGCAAAGTCAATCCAGTTTTAGACAGAGTTTTGTACCGTAGACTTCGTGTGTGGTTTACTGCAAATAAATGTTTATGCTGAGATCCGTGTTGCTATCAATTATATCACATTTCTGCATGAATGCATGCCAAGACGGTAGCAGGACTAGTCATGGTCTAAAATAGGTCTAAAGGTGGCTAAAGTAAGGTACAGGAAATGTATAACCCTAGACCTGTCGCCTGAATGGAGGGATAAAATTGGTCTAGCTGTAGACTTCATGTCTAATACATGGTTAAGTGTCTGACCCTGTTCCAGACATCCAGGCCAAAGAATGTCTAAATCACGGCTAGGTACATAGACATTGGATGTCTAGGGCTAGATGGCTAGGTGGCGTAACGTTAGACGTGTTATTTGACGTCTAGTGGACGGATACTAGACATCTGGTCTAATTGCCCAGACATTCTATAGACATTCCTTATCTCTTTTTTTAGACGTCATTTAGACGTTTACTAGCCCACCATGTGCTCCCTGGGTTGTTGCACATGAGAGCATCGTCATGGATGCCCTGGAAGAACGCATGTGGAGACATCTGAAGACTCGAAACAAATTTTGTGAAATGGTAATGCAGCTGCGTTTGTGTTTTACTGGTACGTTGGAGTCTTACAATTTCACTTTGACCTTTGTTGCACATGAGAGCATCGTCATGGATGGCCTGGAAGAACGCATGTGGAGACATCTGAAGACTCGAAACAAATTTTATGAAATGGTAATGCAGCTGCGTTTGTGTTTTACTGGTACGTTGGAGTCTTACAATTTCACTTTGACCTTTGTTGCACATGAGAGCATCGTCATGGATGGCCTGGAAGAACGCATGTGGAGACATCTGAGGACTCGAAACAAATTTTGTGAAATGGTAATGCAGCTGCGTTTGTGTTTTACTGGTACGTTGGAGTCTTACAATTTCTCTTTGACCTTTGTTGCACATGAGAGCATCGTTATGGATGGCCTGGAAGAACGCATGTGGAGACATCTGAAGACTCGAAACAAATTTTATGAAATGGTAATGCAGCTGCGTTTGTGTTTCACTGTTGCGTTGGAGTCTTACAATTTCCCTTTGACCTTTGTTGCACATGAGAGCATCGTCATGGATGGCCTGGAAGAACGCATGTGGAGACATCTGAAGACTCGAAACAAATTTTATGAAATGGTAATGCAGCTGCGTTTGTGTTTTACTGGTGCGTTGGAGTCTTACAATTTCTGTTTGACCTTTGTTGCACATGAGAGCATCGTCATGAATGGCCTGGAAGAACGCATGTGGAGACATTTGAAGACTCGAAACAAATTTTGTGAAATGGTAATGCAGCTGCGTTTGCGTTTTACTGGTACGTTGGAGTCTTACAATTTCTCTTTGACCTTTGTTGCACATGAGAGAATCGTCATGGATGGCCTGGAAGAACGCATGTGGAGACATCTGAAGACTCGAAACAAATTTTATGAAATGGTAATGCAGCTGCGTTTGTGTTTTACTGGTACGTTGGAGTCTTACAATTTCTCTTTGACCTTTGTTGCACATGAGAGCATCGTCATGGATGGCCTGGAAGAACGCATGTGGAGACATCTGAAGACTCGAAACAAATTTTATGAAATGGTAATGCAGCTGCGTTTGTTTTTCACTGGTGCGTTGGAGTCTTACAATTTCCCTTTGACCTTTGTTGCACATGAGAGCATCGTCATGGATGGCCTGGAAGAACGCATGTGGAGACATCTGAAGACTCGAAACAAATTTTATGAAATGGTAATGCAGCTGCGTTTGTGTTTTACTGGTGCGTTGGAGTCTTACAATTTCTGTTTGACCTTTGTTGCACATGAGAGCATCGTCATGAATGGCCTGGAAGAACGCATGTGGAGACATTTGAAGACTCGAAACAAATTTTGTGAAATGGTAATGCAGCTGCGTTTGCGTTTTACTGGTACGTTGGAGTCTTACAATTTCTCTTTGACCTTTGTTGCACATGAGAGCATCGTCATGGATGGCCTGGAAGAACGCATGTGGAGACATCTGAAGACTCGAAACAAATTTTATGAAATGGTAATGCAGCTGCGTTTGTGTTTTACTGGTACGTTGGAGTCTTACAATTTCTCTTTGACCTTTGTTGCACATGAGAGCATCGTCATGGATGGCCTGGAAGAACGCATGTGGAGACATCTGAAGACTCGAAACAAATTTTATGAAATGGTAATGCAGCTGCGTTTGTGTTTCACTGGTGCGTTGGAGTCTTACAATTTCCCTTTGACCTTTGTTGCACATGAGAGCATCGTCATGGATGGCCTGGAAGAACGCATGTGGAGACATCTGAAGACTCGAAACAAATTTTATGAAACGGTAATGCAGCTGCGTTTGTGTTTTACTGGTGCGTTGGAGTCTTACAATTTCTGTTTGACCTTTGTTGCACATGAGAGCATCGTCATGAATGGCCTGGAAGAACGCATGTGGAGACATTTGAAGACTCGAAACAAATTTTGTGAAATGGTAATGCAGCTGCGTTTGCGTTTTACTGGTACGTTGGAGTCTTACAATTTCTCTTTGACCTTTGTTGCACATGAGAGCATCGTCATGGATGGCCTGGAAGAACGCATGTGGAGACATCTGAAGACTCGAAACAAATTTTATGAAATGGTAATGCAGCTGCGTTTGTGTTTTACTGGTACGTTGGAGTCTTACAATTTCTCTTTGACCTTTGTTGCACATGAGAGCATCGTCATGGATGGCCTGGAAGAACGCATGTGGAGGCATCTGAAGACTCGAAACAAATTTTATAAAATGGTAATGCAGCTGCGTTTGTGTTTTACTGGTACGTTGGAGTCTTACAATTTCACTTTGACCTTTGTTGCACATGAGAGCATCGTCATGGATGGCCTGGAAGAACGCATGTGGAGACATCTGAAGACTCGAAACAAATTTTATGAAATGGTAATGCAGCTGCGTTTGTGTTTTACTGGTACGTTGGAGTCTTACAATTTCACTTTGACCTTTGTTGCACATGAGAGCATCGTCATGGATGGCCTGGAAGAACGCATGTGGAGACATCTGAGGACTCGAAACAAATTTTGTGAAATGGTAATGCAGCTGCGTTTGTGTTTTACTGGTACGTTGGAGTCTTACAATTTCTCTTTGACCTTTGTTGCACATGAGAGCATCGTTATGGATGGCCTGGAAGAACGCATGTGGAGACATCTGAAGACTCGAAACAAATTTTATGAAATGGTAATGCAGCTGCGTTTGTGTTTCACTGGTGCGTTGGAGTCTTACAATTTCCCTTTGACCTTTGTTGCACATGAGAGCATCGTCATGGATGGCCTGGAAGAACGCATGTGGAGACATCTGAAGACTCGAAACAAATTTTATGAAATGGTAATGCAGCTGCGTTTGTGTTTTACTGGTGCGTTGGAGTCTTACAATTTCTGTTTGACCTTTGTTGCACATGAGAGCATCGTCATGAATGGCCTGGAAGAACGCATGTGGAGACATTTGAAGACTCGAAACAAATTTTGTGAAATGGTAATGCAGCTGCGTTTGCGTTTTACTGGTACGTTGGAGTCTTACAATTTCTCTTTGACCTTTGTTGCACATGAGAGCATCGTCATGGATGGCCTGGAAGAACGCATGTGGAGACATCTGAAGACTCGAAACAAATTTTATGAAATGGTAATGCAGCTGCGTTTGTGTTTTACTGGTACGTTGGAGTCTTACAATTTCTCTTTGACCTTTGTTGCACATGAGAGCATCGTCATGGATGGCCTGGAAGAACGCATGTGGAGACATCTGAAGACTCGAAACAAATTTTATGAAATGGTAATGCAGCTGCGTTTGTGTTTCACTGGTGCGTTGGAGTCTTACAATTTCCCTTTGACCTTTGTTGCACATGAGAGCATCGTCATGGATGGCCTGGAAGAACGCATGTGGAGACATCTGAAGACTCGAAACAAATTTTATGAAATGGTAATGCAGCTGCGTTTGTGTTTTACTGGTGCGTTGGAGTCTTACAATTTCTGTTTGACCTTTGTTGCACATGAGAGCATCGTCATGAATGGCCTGGAAGAACGCATGTGGAGACATTTGAAGACTCGAAACAAATTTTGTGAAATGGTAATGCAGCTGCGTTTGCGTTTTACTGGTACGTTGGAGTCTTACAATTTCTCTTTGACCTTTGTTGCACATGAGAGCATCGTCATGGATGGCCTGGAAGAACGCATGTGGAGACATCTGAAGACTCGAAACAAATTTTATGAAATGGTAATGCAGCTGCGTTTGTGTTTTACTGGTACGTTGGAGTCTTACAATTTCTCTTTGACCTTTGTTGCACATGAGAGCATCGTCATGGATGGCCTGGAAGAACGCATGTGGAGGCATCTGAAGACTCGAAACAAATTTTATAAAATGGTAATGCAGCTGCGTTTGTGTTTTACTGGTACGTTGGAGTCTTACAATTTCACTTTGACCTTTGTTGCACATGAGAGCATCGTCATGGATGGCCTGGAAGAACGCATGTGGAGACATCTGAAGACTCGAAACAAATTTTATGAAATGGTAATGCAGCTGAGTTTGTGTTTTACTGGTACGTTGGAGTCTTACAATTTCACTTTGACCTTTGTTGCACATGAGAGCATCGTCATGGATGGCCTGGAAGAACGCATGTGGAGACATCTGAGGACTCGAAACAAATTTTGTGAAATGGTAATGCAGCTGCGTTTGTGTTTTACTGGTACGTTGGAGTCTTACAATTTCTCTTTGACCTTTGTTGCACATGAGAGCATCGTTATGGATGGCCTGGAAGAACGCATGTGGAGACATCTGAAGACTCGAAACAAATTTTATGAAATGGTAATGCAGCTGCGTTTGTGTTTCACTGGTGCGTTGGAGTCTTACAATTTCCCTTTGACCTTTGTTGCACATGAGAGCATCGTCATGGATGGCCTGGAAGAACGCATGTGGAGACATCTGAAGACTCGAAACAAATTTTATGAAATGGTAATGCAGCTGCGTTTGTGTTTTACTGGTGCGTTGGAGTCTTACAATTTCTGTTTGACCTTTGTTGCACATGAGAGCATCGTCATGAATGGCCTGGAAGAACGCATGTGGAGACATTTGAAGACTCGAAACAAATTTTGTGAAATGGTAATGCAGCTGCGTTTGCGTTTTACTGGTACGTTGGAGTCTTACAATTTCTCTTTGACCTTTGTTGCACATGAGAGCATCGTCATGGATGGCCTGGAAGAACGCATGTGGAGACATCTGAAGACTCGAAACAAATTTTATGAAATGGTAATGCAGCTGCGTTTGTGTTTTACTGGTACGTTGGAGTCTTACAATTTCTCTTTGACCTTTGTTGCACATGAGAGCATCGTCATGGATGGCCTGGAAGAACGCATGTGGAGACATCTGAAGACTCGAAACAAATTTTATGAAATGGTAATGCAGCTGCGTTTGTGTTTCACTGGTGCGTTGGAGTCTTACAATTTCCCTTTGACCTTTGTTGCACATGAGAGCATCGTCATGGATGGCCTGGAAGAACGCATGTGGAGACATCTGAAGACTCGAAACAAATTTTATGAAATGGTAATGCAGCTGCGTTTGTGTTTTACTGGTGCGTTGGAGTCTTACAATTTCTGTTTGACCTTTGTTGCACATGAGAGCATCGTCATGAATGGCCTGGAAGAACGCATGTGGAGACATTTGAAGACTCGAAACAAATTTTGTGAAATGGTAATGCAGCTGCGTTTGCGTTTTACTGGTACGTTGGAGTCTTACAATTTCTCTTTGACCTTTGTTGCACATGAGAGCATCGTCATGGATGGCCTGGAAGAACGCATGTGGAGACATCTGAAGACTCGAAACAAATTTTATGAAATGGTAATGCAGCTGCGTTTGTGTTTTACTGGTACGTTGGAGTCTTACAATTTCTCTTTGACCTTTGTTGCACATGAGAGCATCGTCATGGATGGCCTGGAAGAACGCATGTGGAGGCATCTGAAGACTCGAAACAAATTTTATAAAATGGTAATGCAGCTGCGTTTGTGTTTTACTGGTACGTTGGAGTCTTACAATTTCACTTTGACCTTTGTTGCACATGAGAGCATCGTCATGGATGGCCTGGAAGAACGCATGTGGAGACATCTGAAGACTCGAAACAAATTTTATGAAATGGTAATGCAGCTGCGTTTGTGTTTTACTGGTACGTTGGAGTCTTACAATTTCACTTTGACCTTTGTTGCACATGAGAGCATCGTCATGGATGGCCTGGAAGAACGCATGTGGAGACATCTGAGGACTCGAAACAAATTTTGTGAAATGGTAATGCAGCTGCGTTTGTGTTTTACTGGTACGTTGGAGTCTGTGGGAAAACTACCGCCCCTGCCCAACTGGGCACAGGGCTCCCACTCCCGGGGCCTTCCGCATCCGTTCGCCTCGCCGGAGGTAGTACGAAACAACCATTCAAATAGCAGAGAAACAACAATTTATTACCATACTTGCATACCCTGCGATGCCAACGATCCGTGACCAGCTCGAGGATCCCCCGGGAAGTGTCCCCAATACAAACACGCCCGCCTTTTTAAGGGTATCGATGACAGTCTTCAGCGCCCCCTACTACTGCACGTGTACGATATCAGCGGGCGATAACCGGCTGCACCGGCCGCGAGAGAAGTCACTATCTCCAAATCCAACACTCCCCCGACCAAAAAACTCGACGTGCCGTCACGGCACTGAAAAACAAAAGAGGTCCCAGGGCGCGATCACACAAACCAATTCAGTTCATATTTTCAGAGAAGGTCGTCCATGTCGTCGTCGGGAATGTCGATTAGGACGTCATTTCCTCTTGGCGGCTCTGCAGGTTGCTGCTCCATGTCCCGTAACATTTCCGGTCTGTGTCTTTGGATGATCGCAAGGGCTGCTACCACATCGGCATCTCGAACCCTCGATGCCCGGGCGGCCTCTGTCCTGGCGCGGTGGAGGAACGTGGAGGCAGGGGCCTCCTGCGGCGAGAACTTGCTGGATTCAGAGTTTGCTGGGTCGACTAAAATAAAAAAAGGGAAAGGTAATACAGGAAAGTGACCAGAAGGAATCTCCTGACGAAGAGGCGTTGTTGGACCCTCTAATCACTATGAAGTCGCGGTCGTGTGAATGACAGCGAACTGAATGCCAGGACGAGTCAGGGGCACTAGGTCCTAGTGACCGACGTTTCGGCGGCCACCTACACGGCCTGTAAGGTCGCATACTGTAGGCAGTACTGTATCGGTCGTGAGTCCGTCTGCATGTCGGCGCTCAACCGAAATTAATCCCCGTCGAACACGTGCAACGCGGTTCTAACGCCTGATCCGGCGTAGGCGGGGATGGTATTCGAGTTCAGCTAAGAGGTCGCCTTGTATAGCACGAACCTCCTACGGCATCCTTCCCGGCTGGTGAAGTGACGGGCTCGAAAATTGGGCGAACGCGTGAGTGGCACTGACGGATAGCCGATGCGACCTTCCGCGCTTCAGTCGCAGAGGAAACAACCCTACTGAACGGCCGAAGTGAAGCCCGAACGAATTCTACATGGCTCTCGTCGCAAAGCTGAGTACGCTTATGCAGCTCCTTTCGGAAACGGCGTTCGTAATCCGGCAGGAGAAATTCGTTCATGAACCGTGCTGGGAGTCATGGAATGACGTGTAACTCGGCTGCAGCCGATGCCCGCGAACGGCCTCTCTGAGCGTGCCGCCAGCGCAGCTGACGCGGCGTCAGGTAGCAGTAGCGCGTGCACTGCGGACGTTAACCTGTGCGGAGTCGTGGATGAGACGCCATCGATACGTCGGACTGCCGCGCGAGCCCTGCGGGTACTACTGCGACCAAGTCAGGCGTCCTACTAGAGGAGGGCCGGGGAACTGCGAGTGCCTCAATCTTGCTCCAGAGTCGCAGCCACGTAGCAGCTTACAACTGACCGGGAGCGACGAGCTGGTCACGGAGAACAAACATAAAACAATTAACAACGCCGAAAACAACTTGCCGGCCCAAACCGCCAACATACGTGGCCCATGACATACGGGAACCCTCCACCGAACGGACTCGGGCCCCACGTTGGGCGCCATTGTGGGAAAACTACCGCCCCTGCCCAACTGGGCACAGGGCTCCCACTCCCGGAGCCTTCCGCATCCGTTCGCCTCGCCGGAGGTAGTACGAAACAACCATTCAAATAGCAGAGAAACAACAATTTATTACCATACTTGCATACCCTGCGATGCCAACGATCCGTGACCAGCTCGAGGATCCCCCGGGAAGTGTCCCCAATACAAACACGCCCGCCTTTTTAAGGGTATCGATGACAGTCTTCAGCGCCCCCTACTACTGCACGTGTACGATATCAGCGGGCGATAACCGGCTGCACCGGCCGCGAGATAAGTCACTATCTCCAAATCCAACAAGTCTTACAATTTCTCTTTGACCTTTGTTGCACATGAGAGCATCGTTATGGATGGCCTGGAAGAACGCATGTGCAGACATCTGAAGACTCGAAACAAATTTTATGAAATGGTAATGCAGCTGCGTTTGTGTTTCACTGGTGCGTTGGAGTCTTACAATTTCCCTTTGGCTTTTGTTGCACATAAGAGCATTGTCATGGATGGCATGGAAGAACGCATGTGAAGACATCTGAAGACTCGAAACAAATTTTATGAATAGGTAATACAGCTGCGTTTGTGCTTCACTGGGACGTTGGAGCCTTACAATTTCTGTGTGACTTTTGTCGCACATGAGAGTTTAAAAGGGGGTGTTGTTCCTCTACATGAGTCCCGACCGGCGATTATGGTATACCACGGAGCGGCGAAGACGGTGGCCTATCTCTGTGGCTGCGCCGGTGGAACTGAGAAGCGGGTGCTCCAGGCGCGTGTCCATCCTCGTCGTTGTCCACCGGCCGCTACATCACTCCCCGCCTCAGACGCGGAGCGGCGATAAAGCAGATTGTGTCCACGAATTCACTGGAGGAGGGTAGCGAAGGCGACCGTGGTTACTGGTTAGCATGCACGGTTGAACAGGATGACGGTACGGCACACGGCGGCGAAGCATCACAGCTGATGAGGCATCACGATCTGTTAGTCCGAGAAGAGCGGGGAAGAGAGTGAGGCGCTGCCGAAGTGGTGCTGCTGGGGTGCCGCTACCGGCACAGGAGCCAAAGCCCAGAGTCCCAGGGGAGGAGAGGGTGAGGCTGTGCGAGCCGTTGAGAGATGCCGAGACGCCGGCTGAAGCGTGCCGTGGCGTCGGCTGCCGCGACCGGCAGGTGAGCGCAAACTCGGGTGTCGTGGCCGGTAGTGAAGGAGCGCCGGGGTGCGGTGAACATTGGGCTGAAGCGAATTTCTCATTGACCTTTGTTGCACATGAGAGCATCGTCATGGATGGCTTGGAAGAACGCATGTGGAGACATCTGAAGGCTCGAAACAAATTTTATGAAATGGTTATGCAGCTGCGTTTGTGTTTTACTGGTGCGTTGGAGTCTTACAATTTCTCTTTGACCTTTGTTGCACATGAGGGCATCGTCATGGATGGCCTGGAAGAACGCATGTGCAGACATCTGAAGACTCGAAACAAATTTTATGAAATGGTAATGCAGCTGCGTTTGTGTTTTACTGGTGCGTTGGAGTCTTACAATTTCTCTTTGACCTTTGTTGCACATGAGGGCATCGTCATGGATGGCCTGGAAGAACGCATGTGCAGACATCTGAAGACTCGAAACAAATTTTATGAAATGGTAATGCAGCTGCGTTTGTGTTTTACTGGTGCGTTGGAGTCTTACAATTTCTCTTTGACCTTTGTTGCACATGAGAGCATCGTCACCCAAGCAACAAACAAAGGTTGGGCCAAGCTAGACTATAGTTAGGCTGGCCTATCTGGCCTTGCTTGGAACATCATCGGATAACAAGATTGTTTGTTGATACGGATCTGTACCTTGGCCAACGATTTGCCAAGCATTGGCCAGCCTACGTTGTGCCAAGCATGTACCAAGATACAGACCAAAGCATTCCTGCGGCGTCCCTCATTTTCAGACCCAATTGTCTCGTGGCGTAAGGTAGCAATATACCATTATTTGTTTGTTGCTCGTATTTCCCACAACGTTTCGTGAGGAAAAACAGATACTATACATAACTGCATAACTGAGCGGGCGCGGACAGAGGTGGGCATTTTGGTGAAACCTCACTCGCCTTCACCCTCATGGCCCTCACGGGCACATGCCCTCACCCTCACCGCCCTCACGAGCACATACCCTCACTCGCTCTCACCCTCACGGCCCTCACAGGCACATGCCTCACTCGCCCTCACCCTCACCGCCCTCACGAGCACATGCCCTCACTCGCCCTCGCCCTCATGGCCCTCATGGGCGCATGCCCTCACTCGCCCTCACCCTCACCGCCCTCGCGAGCACATGCCCTCACTCGCCCTCGCCCTCATGGGCGCATGCCCTCACTCGCCCTCACCCTCACCGCCCTCGCGAGCACATGCCCTCACTCGCCCTCGCCCTCATGGGCGCATGCCCTCACTCGCCCTCACCCTCACGGCCCTCACGGGCACATGCCCTCACTCGCCCTCACCACCACGGCCCTCACAAACGCAAGCAATCACCCATGAGGGTCTTACCCTCATAAGGTCTCCCGTGAGTGCACTCATGAGGTTGTGCCCCTCATGAGACCTCCTGTGAGTGCACTCATGAGGTCTGAGGGGCGCCAGGGCTGTGTGAGTGAAGTCACTGGTGAGGTCTGAGAGGTGTGAGGTCAGTATGAGGGCATTCAGAAATGAGGTCAAATGACGCATACCTGACGTGCGCAAATTATGAAGGCATTGATGATATGGTTCCAGCGACACAACTACCGGCTGTCTGCACTCTAAAGGGCTGGTGTGCACGTATTAGGTAATTTCGTCTACATCGCGCTGGGAACACAGCAAAGCGTCCTGAGGTGACTGATTACTTGGTGATATTGTTCCAGCGACCCGACTACCGGCTGTGTGCACTTTAAACGGCTGGTGTGAACGTATTTCCCAATTTCGTCTACGTCGCGCTGGGAACACAGCAAAGCGTCCTGAGGTGAGTCACCTTAGGTGACTGATTACCTGGTGATATTGTTCCAGCGACGCAACTACCGGCAGGATGCACTTTAAAGGGCTGGTTGCTCGGTTTTTAGCAATTTCGTCTACGTCGCGCTGGGAACACAACAAAGCCTCCTGAGCTCTCTGACTGATTACTTGCAGATAAGGTTGCAGTGACCCAACTACCGGCAGGATGCACTTTAAAGGGCTGCTTGCCCGGTTTTTAGCAATTTCGTCTACGTCGCGCTGGGAACACAGCAAAGCGTCCTGAGGTGAGTCACCTTAGGTGACTGATTACCTGGTGATATTGTTCCAGCGACGCAACTACCGGCAGGATGCACTTTAAAGGGCTGGTTGCTCGGTTTTTAGCAATTTCGTCTACGTCGCGCTGGGAACACAACAAAGCCTCCTGAGCTCTCTGACTGATTACTTGCGGATAAGGTTGCAGTGACCCAACTACCGGCAGGGTGCACTTTAAAGGGCTGCTGTGCCCGTTTTTAGCAATTTCTTCTACGTCGCGCTGGGAACACAACAACGCCTCCTGAGCTCTCTGACTGATTACTTGCGGATAAGGTTGCAGTGACCCAACTACCGGCAGGATGCACTTTAAAGGGCTGGTTGCCCGGTTTTTAGCAATTTCGTCTACGTCGCGCTGGGAACACAACAAAGCCTCCTGAGCTCTCTGACTGATTACTTGCGGATAAGGTTGCAGTGACCCAACTACCGGCAGGATGCACTTTAAAGGGCTGGTTGCCCGGTTTTTAGCAATTTCGTCTACGTCGCGCTGGGAACACAACAAAGCCTCCTGAGCTCTCTGACTGATTACTTGCGGATAAGGTTGCAGTGACCCAACTACCGGCAGGATGCACTTTAAAGGGCTGGTTGCCCGGTTTTTAGCAATTTCGTCTACGTCGCGCTGGGAACACAGCAAAACGTCCTGAGGTGAGTCACCATAGGTGACTGATTACCTGGTGATATTGTTCCAGCGACGCAACTACCGGCAGGATGCACTTTAAAGGGACCGAAAAGTGAATATAAACCTATCGAAACTTTATGTTCAGCAAAAAGCTTGAACTTTCAAAAGTTCAAATATCAAAGAACTCCGCTGAAATCGCTGTAGTTTTTCTGTAATCGAATTTTCCATAATTGCATGTCCAGGGACCTAGTGGGAAACCGAGCAGTCTGTCAACAATGGCATGACGCCGCGCCATCTGTCGAGGACGCATGTAACACGCGCACTTCCGGGCGCTAATCCGGCGAAAACGAAAATGGCAGTGGGTATTTGTGACCACTTCTACGTCGAGAATGTCGAGCCTCTTGAACATGAGTGCGCTGGAATTCCGCATTCGAGAACTGTCGCTCACACAGAACTGTCGTTCATGCGTTAGGGTGGTGGAAAGTGTGTTCTTCGCAGCAGAAGATTCCTCGTCCAGAGATTAGTCGGAGTCACACTCGTCCTCAGCAGTAGCCCACCGTGCCGTGAGCATGGACTGATATTTGTGAAATTTCCATGCATCAGGGAGAAGCACTTGTGTAAGCCGAAACAAGCGCTGTATTTTTCGTCGTGCAGGTGTTCATGTGTGAAATGCAAACCGACGGATAATACGGTTTTTGCTGCCGAGAGGTAGAGAATGCGTGTGGAAGGCAGACAGACAATTGTATCAGAACTAACGAATATTTCGAAATACTGTGCCTTGACACCGAAGTACTGCAAGTGTCTTTTACATACATCCGAGAAACCGAAGAGCATGGCAATATACACTGCAGCGCCGTGTGGTCTTTACGCGCTACTTGAACAGCAAACTGGACGGAAAACCCTTATTTCTGCAGGAAATTCCGTTATACCACCTGGTTGGAGGAGGTCTTCCATTCACAAGAAGGATATGGGGTGCTCCGAGAAAATACAATAGAAAGTACTCCACTGGTTCTCGATCTGCGTCATGCATGCAATTAGGGATGCTTTCCCATCAGTTAGCAGACTTGTAGAAATGTTGATGTCAGCATATTTTCATTTCGTGCTTGCTGCAAGTTTTTCTCATTCCTTTTACTTTGCTGTCACAGCATATTATAATTACTAGTTTGTTCCTGGAGGGTTAAGTAACCTGTGGGCGTAGATGTATTTCTAGGTTATACTCATGTCTCAATTGTATATGTGAGGAGTAAGTAAGATAATTTTCATCAGTGTCATTCAGCTGAACTGTGTTCATAACCTTTAAGTACACTTCTTAGTGACCACGTTTCAAAATGTCAATTAATATTTGAACCAAGATCGGGATTTAACACTTAATTAACTCTGTTTTGCTAAACGGAGTACTTGTGACTGATTCATTATCACGTCACCAACTAACATTTGTAAAGAAGGACTTGAGGGCTGACTTCAATTATTATTAACCCTTGATCTGGGTTCAAAGTTAACCATGCACCATTGGTGTGCATAGTACTCCAAAATGGCTAAATAATTTATTGCATAAGTTCTCTGTTACTGTAATTGAGACGTACTTTTGTAAAGTACTTTTGACAGCCCTGCAAATTGAAACTGGCTTCAGTGTACACTACAAATGCATCGTAACATTTGATTGAAATATAATATAAGAGCAGAAGCAACGTTTTGTCACAATTCAAACTATATCTTTCTTATTTATTGTCCAGGGATTTAGGAAACAGAGTAGGACTTCCTGCCCTCTGATGTTTTGACGTACTTGATAGAGTTGTAAAACCTGCAACAAAATAAACAAGAGACGTATAAACAGTTTTGTCTTTTGCTTTTGAATTTAACAAGCTGTTATATTTTACCATTTGTTCACTTTTGTATTCGCTGTTGGTGAAAAGATAACAGGAACTATAATCTTGATGAAGATGAGAACTTTTCTTCAGGCATGCTAAGTGAGACAAAAGAAATGTACAATGAAGGCTGCATAAAAACAGCAAATCTCCGTCGACTAAAACTTTATATATGTGGATGTTACCACATCGTGTAGTTCCCATCCAAAAGTAGGACTAGGCAAGGTTGTTTGGTAGTTGTTGGTAGGTTGTTGGCATGTTGATGTGCTATACCGTTATAGCACATCAATATAGATGAGGGCCAAACACAGTAGACAGCGTGATGGCTGCAAACTCAAGTGAAGATTTATTCAACAGAACAAGAAACCGAAAGCATGAGTAGAGAAAGGCAGTGCCCATGCAGTGTATCGTGAACCACACTAATCTCTGAGAAGGTAGGATCGGAAGAGCAATATAGAGAAATAACAGTTGCCTCCGAGATAGGGGAACTCTGCAAATTTAGGACCAATATGATGTGATAACCTTGCATGGCTCACTATAGCTCTGACACACATTGAACAATTCCAGTAGTGGGGCTTCAAAGACAATGAACGTTCGCTGTTTCATAGGGCATTCAAGTGTAGAGGATGCTTCTCTAGAAAATTAATTAGCGTTCCTTAGTCATGAAGTCATAACTACACCTCAACAGGAAGTATTCTTGTACCCTTCAAACAAGCTAGTAGTACTCATCGGTTTCTTCTCCTATTGTTGATGTCATACTAATGTTCTGCACCTGTCCAAAGACTCCAAAAAATGTAACAAAGTCTGCAACAAATCTAGTGCTTCCATCTGTAGACTTTGCATACCTGCTTTCAGCTATTTCTGTCATGTCAACTTGAGTGCCTGGATCACACACACACAAAGCAGTCTTGCGCCACTTCAACACTGGAAGGCCCCTAAAATTAAATTTGTTGATGTTGACAATGTTGAGTACGGGACAAGTAGGATAACATAAGTTAAATGGAATACGTCATCGCTATATTATAATTTATACATGTGTGACACCTGTACGTACCTAAGATGTCGTGTTGAACTCGTCACCTCGGTGAACCAAAATCACTGGGTACTGAGCATCAGTGCAATCGTTACGTCTTCGCAATTCGCCTTCTACGGCATATTCGTAGTCATCGGCAGCAAAATGAGCTCAGCACACACGACACGACTGCTACATCTAATAACCGAGTGTTTCAAACCACATTCGTTTTCGCGCACTCTCCTGTTGAATCTTGTGGTAGAAAACGCCCGCCGCCGATGGTCAACGAACATGATTTTTGCATCCCCCAACACCAAAACTACACCAGGCATATGTAGGTCTCTCGAATAATTGACACAACAGCCACGAACATGTCATTCACTTATACTTTGTGCTTCGCGCGACCAACATGACCACCCACGACGTAAACAATAAACGCGATGGCCTTGCAGATGGCGCGGCGGATCGTAGCTCGTAGCGGCAAAGTAGCTGAATGCTTTATTAACGTAAAAGCTATGGAAGTGAGCGTCATTTTTAAAATGTCGTTTAGCTGTAAGATAAAGTGCGTGAACTTTGTTCTCTACAAAATCAACTCTCACGTGGTAAGGGTTGACCAATCCCTGGGAGCCCTGACCCGAAACCCAAGTTGCTCTTTTTCGCCGTTCGCTGGCAGCACCGTCCATGTTCCGGCAATCTTCAAAATATTTATACGTAAAAAATATGTCGAATTGAGAAGTAATGCTTTCTGTGTCTTATCAAACAACGATGTTGTGCACGACAGTGGGCAAAAATATGGGGGTTATTTTTCACTTTTCGGTCCCTTTAAAGGGCTGGTTGCTCGGTTTTTAACAATTTCGTCTACGTCGCGCTGGGAACACAACAAAGCCTCCTGAGCTCTCTGACTGATTACTTGCGGATAAGGTTGCAGTGACCCAACTACCGGCAGGGTGCACTTTAAAGGGCTGCTGTGCCCGTTTTTAGCAATTTCTTCTACGTCGCGCTGGGGACACAACAAAGCCTCCTGAGCTCTCTGACTGATTACTTGCGGATAAGGTTGCAGTGACCCAACTACCGGCAGGGTGCACTTTAAAGGGGTGATGTGCCCGTTTTTAGCAATTTCTTCTACGTCGCGCTGGGAACACAGCAAAGCGTCCTGAGCTGACTGTTTACTTGGTGATATGGTCCCAGAGACCTAAATACTGGCAGGGTGCACTATAAAGGGCTGCTGTGCCCGTTATTAGCAATTTCGTCTACGTCGCGCTGGGAACACAGCAAAGGGTCCTGAGCTGACTAATAACTTGGTGATATGGTTCCAGCGACACAAATACTGGCAGGGTGCACTTTAAAGGGCTGCTGTGTCCGTTTTTAGCAATTTCGTCTACGTTGTGCTGGGAACACAGCAAAGCGTCCTGAGCTGACTAATTACTTGGTGGGAATCACACACGTAACATGAAAAACGGTTAGGAGCAATTAAGATTTATTTGAACAAGAACTTTCGTGCAAGAGACTGCACTTCTTCAGGTTACACAACTAAGCGCGACACAAGTATATATACCAAGAGAACAGATACAATAAAACAGGTTTCCAGAACTAAGTAAACAGAACACAACCATACAGTAATACAATGCATCACGTGAGCAACCGTCACATAAGAAACAGGAAAGAGAAAGTGTACGGGTAAATGAGACATTCGGAGAATCCGCCTTTTCAAAAAGAGCTGGCGCCACCGCGCGGCTAACCCGCAAAATAAAGTGGTAGGCAAGAGTGTAGCGCGTGAGCATGCTCTCTTCGTATCCACGATGGACATGGAAGGCTATTTTCGTTCTGATATCAAGACTGCTGAGCCCCAGGAAGCAACATAGACTACTTAGGACACTCACTGTTTCAATACAAGCTGGAGGAAGATCGTAAGCAGTTTGCCGTGGCGCAGCAGCGAGCAAATACAGGACTTCTTGCGTGCACCGGATCTGCTACGCGCACGTCAAGCGAAAAAGCGATTTCCGCTTACGAAGGGAGGAACACAGTTGCAACATTGATGTCAGTAAACTGCGAAATAAGTTTTGTGCAACTTTTTAAGGCTCGTCACTTTTTATGCCTGTCACAGCTGAGGAAATGCATAAACCGTACGTTGCCATTAAGATATGAAGAAATGACGTTGACCGTGCACGGCGATTTTTATGGTGCTGCGCTGCTAGGATATACAATTATCTATAAAGTTTATTAGCGTTGGGGGAGAAGAAACGTTGTTCGACCTGCTGCAGTTTTGCATGTTTAGTGAGTTTTAGTGTATCGTACGCTAGTCGCCTTTGCATACGTAAGAGATAGCGTTGGTGGTTCTGAGCACGCACAAAACATAACGAGAGCTTTCAGCATTGCATAGAACCAAAACGCTATCTCCTGCGTACGTAAAGGCGATAGCGTACGATGCACTAAAACTCTCTATTGTTGCGTGCCGTGCGGTTTTCAATCCTAACAAAAAAAGAAAAAAAAGAAAAGGGGGATGTTATCAAAGGTGCGTATGTTTAGTCTCAGTAGGCGAGAAAATGTTATTTTGTCTATCTTCACGTGTTGTCGTCTGATATATCATAATATGTATATATATATATCACCACAAAAGAAAAGTTAAAGTCCATAGTGCCTTTGTGCTGCTGAATTAGTGCTGCTGAGTAAGATACCGCAGTAGTTGAAAAAGCTGCTTCACGCGTAAAATTTGTGCACCAAACCGCGAAATAAAAATCTGCAACAAAGAGTTGCGGCGAAAGTTGAGAATAAGTGTCGTGGGTCTAGAACGCACAGTCCGCGCCCAAAGGCAAAAGAACTAGGATCATGCATAATCCAGTCTGCAGGCTCCGGGTTTTCTGGTGTGAGGCACGTTCCCAGACTTAACAAAAAAAAAAAATCAGCGCGTGACCGTGATCTTCGTAGCAGTGCTGTCCGTTGCAGCGCCCTATTGGCTCTACATCGAATGCTGCTTCACTTGCCTTTGTGCTTCGCTACACAGGCAAAACAGAGCCGCGAGCTGTCCCGTGCCTACCAGATCGTTTCGGCATTCTGCCGCGCGGTGCGCAGCTGTCTTGCGCATGCGCTCTACACATTTTTTGAAAAGGCGGATTACATCGTTGAGTTGCAGGCTTCAGTGAAAAATCACTGCTTTTGACGTCGCTGCTGAGTGAGTATGGCACTGCTAGTGACGCAACATGTGATTCCAGTGTCTTTCACCCCACCCCACGTTATTTCGTGAGCAATTAGCATCAGAATCAATGAGCTTACATGATGCACTTATGAAGGGTAATTTCATGTGTGACGATAAACATACTGCACTGCTAATTTACAATGTAGTTTGTGGCTGTGGAGCACACTCATATTCAGTATGCCATGTGAACTAGAGAAGTATTTTCTGCCATAAACTTTAGATGAGCGAAGACCCCCAAAAATGTAAGCACTGTTTACGTGCATTTGACAACCTGCATTTTTAATACTGAGAGGCCCTCTTCGTAGCTAGAGGAAAAGGGCGCTGGCAATGTGGCGCATGTTCATAAGATGTAGAACCAGAGACACAGAAGAAGATTGACAGCATATCATGATCTCAATCATGTCATTGTGTCCGTGTTTCTGTCTCCTGTTCTGCATTTGTTAATCGTTTTGTCTAGTTGCTGGATTTTAGCCCAACCAGCAGGGGTCAGCAATTAGAGAACATCCTCCATTTCCATTTCCTCATTCTCCGCACTCCTCATTCAAGTAACGTTGAAGAAGTGACCATGCGAAGAAACAATACAACAGTGAAGCTGGCTTCAGTACACTACAATATGTCACATGTAACAATATACAGTATGCCTCAGTGTTTCCCAAACCATGTGTCAGGACCCCCATTGAGGCCGCGATAGCCCAAATGGGGCCCAAGAGAAAGCAGATGAAGTGAGCGCAATATGCCACAAAACCAAGGAAACTATCTCTCTACGACTGCATTATGTTGAAGTTGTTTTACAAAAATGCAAGTTCAGTTCAGCGCACAATCAGTCGGGAAACAAGCTAACTCGCAGCAATACTTTCAATCAAGTGTGTCGCAGTATTCCTCACTGTATCATGACGATACCATGGACCTACATCAGACGCTACTTGCACGCACTAGTATAACATTCATATTTATTTATTTATTTATTTCGAGAACCCCAAGGGTCCGGAGGACATTACATGGGGGGTGGGAACTGGAGCGTAAGATACATTTACAGCAACTTGATAGAAACAAACAAGCAAGCAGAAAAGAACAACACAATTAGCAGTAAGTAAACAGGAAAATAAAGAAACGACGACAGTACAAACATATGAAAACAAGTATTAAAGCGTGAAACAGGGAGTTCGTTCACATAAGTACAGATAATTAACAAATATGATAAGGGGGAGGTGAAAAATTTCATAGCAACTGACATACAAGCGTGGTGGTCTTGTGGGTGGAGTGAACGGGAGAGGGGTGTTACAAAATACTGTATGCTCGATAATAGTTGTGAGAGGTGATGGGAGGTTGTTCCATTCGATGGCAGTTGGAACAAAAGAATGATCTGGATAATGCATTGGTATTACAATGAAAGCGTGTGACCTTATTAGTGTGGTCGATGCGAAGAAAAATGACACTCGGGCAGGTGATGGGAGATTGGTGCGGTGGCAAGATGAAAAAGAACCTATGGAAGAGGGATAACTTGGCAAGACGGCGACGATGTTCGAGTGAGTCGAGATTAAGATTTGATTTTAATGCGGTTACAGAGTTATCGAATTAGAAGTCGTTGGAAATGAAACGGGCAGCCCGATTCTGGATGGCTTCTAGGGCGTCGCAGAGATACTTTTGGGGAGGGTCCCAAATAGGTGACGCATATTCCAGCTTGCTTCGTACAAGAGCCGTGAAGGTTAGGAGCTTAAGATGGAGGCCGCCAACCTGAGGGTGCGTCTAACAAAGCCTAGGGAGCGAGAAGCGTTAATTATTATGTGGTTGATGTGCTCGTTCCAAGTTAGGTTGGAGGAAAGGTGGATTCCAAGATTTTTGTAAGAATCTGCTCGGGTTAATGTGATATCACTCAGAGTGTAGGGGAAGGGAGGAAGACAGGAGACCAGTCTTCGAGAAAACGACAAAATGCGACACTTTGCAATGTTCAGAGGCATTTGCCACTCATTGCACCAACGCCGGATTAGTGAAAGGTCGCTTTGTAAGGTTAGTTGTTCAGAAGGAGAGAGGATTTGCCTGTACACTACACAGTCGTCAGCAAAGAGACGAATCGTGGAAGATATGCCTGAAGGAAGGTCATTTATATAGATAAGGAAAAGGAGAGCGCCGAGGACTGAACCCTTTGGGACACCAGAAAGCACAGGTACATCTGGGGATAGGTGGTTGTGGCAAGTAACAAATAACGTACGATTAGTCAGAAATTGAGCTATCCAACGGATCACATACGGGTCGAGGTTAAGCAGATAGAGTTTGTATAGAAGCTTAGAGTGCGGCACCATATCGAAGGCCTTGCGAGAGTCTAAGAAAGTGGCGTCAGTCTGATGATTATTGTCCGCCTAGAGAAAGATGTCGTGAACAAAACTGGCTACTTGAGTTTCACACGAATAGAGATTTCGAAACCCATGCTGCAAGGGATAGAAGAAGCATTTTTCTTCAAGGTACTTAACTACATTGGAGTATGCGTTCGAGAATTTTACATACCATAGAAGTGAGTGAAATGGGGCGGTAGTTATTAACGATGTGGCAGCTGCCTGATTTGTGAATAGGGACAATCTTCGCCGTCTTCCAGTCCTGCGGTAAAGCAGATTCTTGGAGAGACTGAGTAAATATGCAACATAGAATCTTGCTGGAAATAGATCTCGTGTTGTATAGAACCTTCGGGTTAATAGAACCCGGACCACCACTTGACGACAGCTTAAGTGACCCAATGATTTTACAAATGCCATGAGTGCTGATATGAATGGGGACCATGGGTGACGAGGCGATTACTGATAATGGAGTTTGGGCGTACCCGTTATCGGTGTTGAAAACGGATGAAAACAAGGACGTGAAAGCGTTGGCGCAGTCGTTGTCGGCGGGTGTCAGTTAGACTTATAGGTGGGATTTTAGCGGAGATAAAATTTTCCAAAATTGTTTTGGTATATTCGTCAAGAGAGATGGGAGGTCAATGGTAAAGAACTTATGTTTCACTTCCTTGATCGAGCGCCTGTATTCCCGTTCACAGTAGTGAAATTTAGCCCATGATATACGTCGTCGCCAAGACGCTTTGCCTTCCTGAATAAGCGCTTTTTCTTGGTTAGCAAGATTCTGACTTTTCGTGAACCAAGGATTGTGATCATAAGATTTCACTCTTATCTTTGGAACATGGTATTCGGTAAGGTAGTTTATGTTCTCACGAAAGAGGGACCAGTTATCCTCATTGGAGTGAGGCGAGGGGCCATGAAAGGAATTTTCATACAGAGCTTCAAGACCCTCGTTGATGGCTTGGAAGTTAGCTCGAGCGTAGTCGCATATGGTTTTATCGTTGAATTTACGAACATTTGGACTACTTGAAGAGATATCTTAGAAAATGGCCTTGTGGTCACTGAGACCATCAGTGACCTGCAAAGAAGTGATGTGCTCAGGATGGGAGGTTAAAACCAAGTCAAGGGTTGACTGCGTGGCATGAGTTATTCGGGTAGGATGTGGAACGATATGCGACAGATTAAATGTAAGGTATAAATCCGCAAACAGTGTCTCTTGTGAACTCCGGGAAAGATTGCCGTGGAGCAAGTCCCAATTTATTGACCGTATATGTATCAGTGTTGCGGATCTGAATCCACGGATTGGATTTAAATCCACCGGAGGGTTAGCGGATTTGATTTGCGATTTGATTTGCGCAAAAAAATATGGGCAGGATTTTGATTGAATCGCATTTTCCACTAATGATTTGGATTTGGATTCAATCGCATATTCCAGATATGATTTGGATTTGGATTCAATCGCATTTTCCACGAATGATTTGGATTTGGATTGAATCGCCCCTTTTCCAGCGGATTTGCGCGTGGATTTCGCCAAGCTCCCTCACAAGATGCATGGATCTGAAATTGAGCAAAGCGCCGTTTCGCATTCTACGCGAATTGATGTGACCTTGTCTGAAATCTGCACCCGCACTAGCGGCGTCCTCTCCCCAGAGCGACAGGAGTAGCCGTTTTGTTCCAATCACTTCCCCTCACCGCACCGAAGGAACACCAGGTGCAGTTCTTTGAACGCAGTTAACGTTATTCTGTCGATTGGACGGCACCTTGCCCGTGGACCTCTAGCTGAGTCTTCAAGCACGACCCGTTTCAAGCTTGCCAAATCATGTCGCGAAATTCTTTTTCTTCGCCATCATATCGAACGCATATAGGTACACGCATTCACGTCAAAACAAAGTAAAAACGAACAGTAAATATATCACATCCTATCATTTCGTGATTTCAGGAAGGCAAGCCTTTCCTACTCCCACGGACAATCATGGCAAGATGTGCCACTCTTCCTCGCATACCCTTTTTTTTTCCCTTGATTACAACAGTCTGTAATGCGCGAGGAAAATTTTTACAAAGCCCCGAAACGTCAGCATTAAAATAGATCCATGGGCTACATGTTTAGTATAAATATTCGTAACATGTCCCACGATTTATTAACGATCCCTTTAATTGTGACCCCCAGGGTATAGTAACCAACGACCTGTGGTCTTTTGAGTACTGGTGGTAGAAATCGATGCAGGCGTGTGTTTTTGGTCGTAGCTGAGCCTAGGCTCGCGATAGGAATTCCTTCACTCAGGCGTGTTCGCCCGGTGCTAAATGACGAGGAGGTTCCTGACCCAAAATCCGCTTTTGGGAAGGTGTACCATACCTACCAACTCCACACTGTTCATGCCCCGTGCAGCCCGAGTCAACACCAACACGATACGTGATGATGGAGATGGGGGTTGTGCACCGTCCCTCCCAGAGTGAGCCAGTCATCTACGATTCAATACACTTTGATCAGTATCACTTTTCTATTTTGGTGTAACACAAAAATTTAAAGGGACCGAAAAGTGAAAAATAACCCCCATATGTTTGCCCACTGTCGTGCACAACATCGTTGTTTGATAAGAGACAGAAAGCATTACCTCTTAATTCGGCATATTTTTTTTGTATAAATATTTTGAAGATTGCCGGAACATGGACGGTGCTGCCAGCGAACGGCGAAAAAGAGCAACTTGGGTTTCGGGTCCAGGGCTCCCAGGGATTGGTCAACCCTTACCACGTGAGAGTTAATTTTGTAGAGAACAAAGTTGACGCACATTATCTTACAGCTAAACGCCATTTTAAAAATGACGCTCACTTCCATAGCTTTTACGTTAATAAAGCATTCAGCTACTTCGCCGCTACGAGCTACGATCCGCCGCGCCATCTGCAAGGCCATCTGTGTTATCGCGTTTATTGTTTACGTCGTGGGTGGTCATGTTGGTTGCGCGAAGCAGAAACCAGAAAGTATAAGTGAATGACATGTTCGTGGCTGTTGTGTCGATTATTCGAGAGACCTACATATGCCCGGTGTAGTTTTGGTGTTCGGGGATGCAAAAAGCATGTTCGTTCACCATCGGCGGCGGGCGTTTTCTACCACAAGGTTCTACAGGAGAGTGCGCGAAAACGAATGTGGTTCGAAACACCCGGCTATTAGATGTAGCAGTCGTGTCGTGTGTGCTGAGCTCATTTTGCTGCCGATAGCTACGAAGATGCCGTAGAAGGCGAATTGCGAAGACGTCCGAAGCACACTGATGTTCAGTAACAAGTGATTTTGCTTCACCGAGGTGACGAGTTCAACACAACGTCTTAGGTATGTACAGGCGCCACACATGTATAAATTATAATATAGCGATGACGTATTCCATTTAACTTATGTTATCCTACTTGTCCCGTACTCAACATTGGTCATGTTGTCATAACACTGGTCAGGCCTCAGCTAGAGTACGCCTCTGCCGTATGGGACCCGTCCACTGCCTACCTCATCCATGATCTTGAAGCCGTCCAAAATGGCGCAGCCAGATTCATCACCAATAACTACACACCTTATGCGCGCATCTCCTCTCTCAAGGAACGCATCGATCTCGCTCAACTGTGCATTCGTAGAAAGGTTTCGCGTTTATCATTATTTCATAAATTCTATCACTCTCCTGCAATACGGTCACCCTACATCATTCCTGCTCATAGAATATCTTCACGTATCGACCATCAACTCAAAGTAGCACGTGTCAAATATAACACTTGCACGTTTTCGAATTCATTTTTTCCTAAAACCATCATAGAGTGGAATAACCTCCCATCTCGTATCGTCACCATACCTGACCCATCTAGCTTTCGCGTGTCTGTTAGTAATGTATAACGTCCGTGGATAACCTTTTATGCTCAGTTTTTTTTTCTCTTTGTTTTTCTTCGTTGTTGTTGTTGTTGTTATTGTGTTGTTTAAAATGATCCTTGTCGCTTTTTTTTTTCCTGTAACCCACTCCTCCCATGTAACGCCCTCCCGAGGGACTCTTGGGAGTAAATAAATTGATTAAATTGATTGATTGATTGTCAACGTCAACAAATTTAATTTTAGGGGCCTTCCAGTGTTGAAGTGGCGCAAGACTGCTTCGTGTGTGTGTGATCCAGGCACTCAAGTTGACATGACAGAAATAGCTGAAAGCAGGTATGCAAAATCTACAGATGGAAGCACTAGATTTGTTACGTGTTGCAGACTTTGTGACATTTTTTGGAGTCTTTGGACAGGTGCAGAACATTAGTATGACGTCAACAATAGGAGAAGAAACCGATAAGAGCTACTAGCTTGTTTGAAGGGTACAAGAATACTTCCTGTTGAGATGTAGTTATGACTAAGGAACGCTAATTAATTTTCTAGAGATGCATCCTCTACACTTGAATGCCCAATGAAACAGCAAAAGTTCATTGTCTTTGAAGCCCCACTACTGGAATTGTTCAATGTGTGTCAGAGCTGCAGTGAGCCATGCAAGGTTACCACGTCATATTGGTCCTAAATTTGCAGAGTTCCCCTATCTCGGACGCAACTGTCATTTCTCTTTATTGCTCTTCCGATCCCACCTTCTCAGAGGTTAATGTGGTTCACCATACACTGCATGGGCACTGCCTTTTTCTACTCATGCTTTCGGTTTCTTGTTCTGTTGAATAAATCTTCACTTGAGGTTGCAGCCATCACGCTGGCTACTGTATTTGCCCCTCATCTATATTGATGTGCTATAACGGTATAGCACATCAACATGCCAACAACCTACCAACAACAACCAAACAACCTTGCCTAGTCCTACTTTTGGATGGAAACTACACGATGTGGTAACATCCACATATATAAACTTTTAGTCGACGGAGATTTGCTGTGAAAGATAGATGCTGTTTTTGAACAACCTTCATTGTACATTTCTTTTGTCTCACTTAGCATGTCTGAAGAAATGTTCTCATCTTCATCAAGATGACAGGTCATTGTTTGATCTGCAGCATTATTGTTCTTGTAATCTTTTCACCAAGAGAGAATACAACAGTGAACAAATGGTAAAATATAACTAGCTTGTTAAATTCAAAAGCGAAAGAAGAAACTGTTTATACTTCTCTTGTTTATATTGTTGCAGGTTTTACAGCTCTATCAAGTACGTCGAAACATTAGAGGGCAGGAAGCCCTACTCTGTTTCCTAAATCTCTGGACAATAAAAAAGAAAGATATAGTTTCAGTTGTGACAAAATGTTGCCTCTGCTCTTATATTTCAATTAAAGGGACCGAAAAGTGAATATAAACCTATCGAAACTTTATGTTCAGCGAAAAGCTTGAACCTTCAAAAGTTCAAATATCAAAGAACTCCGCTGAAATCGCTGTAGTTTTTCTGTAATCGAATTTTCCATGATTACATGTCCAGGGACCTAGTAGGAAACCGAGCAGTCTGTCAACAATTGCATGACCCCGCGCCATCTGTCGAGGACGCATGTAATACGCGCACTTCCGGGCGCTAATCCGGCGAAAACGAAAATGGCAGTGGGCATTTGTGACCACTTTCTACGTCGAGAATGTCGAGCCTCTTGAACATGAGTGCGCTGGAATTCCACATTCGATAACTGTCACTCACACAGAAGTTCGTGCGTTGGCGTGCTGGAAAGTGTGTTCTTCGCAGCAGAAGATTCCTCGTCCAGAAATTAATCGGAGTTACATTCGTCCTCAGCAGTAGCTCACCGTGCCGTGAACATGGACTGCTTTGTGAAATTTCCATGTATCAGGGAGAAGCACTTGTGTAAGCCGAAACAAGCGTTGTTTTTTCGTCGTGCAGGTGTTCATGTGTGAAATGCAATCCGACGGATACTACGGATGGATACTACGGTTTTTGCTGCCGGGAGGTAGAGAAGGCGTGTGAAAAGCAGACAGACAACTGCATCAGAACTAACGAATATTTCGAAATACAGTGCCTTGACACCGAAGTACTGCAAGTGTCTTTTACATACATCCGAGAAACCGAAGAGCATGGCAACATACACGGCAGCGCCGTGTGGTCTTTACGCGCTACTTTAACGGCAAACTGGACGTAAAACCCTTATTTCTGCAGGAAATTTCGTTATACCACCTGTCGGCCATTCACAAGAAGGATATGGGGTGCTCCGAGAAAATACAATAGAAAGTACTCCACTGGATCTCGATCTGCGTCGTGCATGCTATTAGGGATGCTTTCCCCTCAGTGCGCAGACTTGTAGAAATGTTGATGTCAGCATATTTTCGTTTCTTGCTTGCTGCAAGTTTTTCTCATTGCTTTTTCTTTGCTGTCACAGCATATTATAATTACTAGTTTGTTCCTGGAGGGTTGAGTAACCTGTGGGCATAGATGTATTTGTAGGTTATACTCATGTCTCAATTGTATATATGAGGAGTAAGTAAGATAATTTTAATCAGTGTCATTCAGCTGAACTGTGTTCAGAACCTTTTAGTATACTTCTTAGTGACCACGATTCCAAATGTCAATTAATATTTGAACCAAGATTGGGATTTACACTTAATTAACTCTGTTTTGCTAAACGGAGTACTTGTAACTGATTCATTATCTCGTCATCAACTAACATTTGTAAAGGAGGACTTGAGGGCTGGCTTCAGGTATTATTAACCCTTGATCTGGGTTCAAAGTTAACCATGCACCATTGGTGTTCATAATACTCCAAAATGGCTAAATAATTTATTGCATAAGTTCTCTGTTACTGTAATTGAGATGTACTTTTGTAAAGTACTTTTAACAGCCCCGTAAACTGCAACTGGCTTCAGTGTGCATGACAAATGCATCGTAACATTTAAAGGGACCGAAAAGTGAAAAATAACCCCCATATTTTTGCGCACTGTCGTGCACAACATCACTGTTTGACAAGACACAGAAAGCATTACTTCTCAATTCGGCATATTTTTTACGTATAAATATTTTGAACATTGCCGGAACATGGACGGTGCTGCCAACAAACGGCGAAAAAGAGAAACTTAGGTTTTGGCGGTTTCCGGTCCAGGGCTCCCAGGGATTGGTCAGTCCTTACCACGTGAGAGCTAATTTTATAGAGAACAAAGTTGACGCACAGGATCTTACAGCTAAACGACATTTTAAAAATGACGCTCACTTCCATACTTCGCTGCTACGGGCTACGATCCACCGCGCCATCTGCAAGGCCGTCTGTGTTATCGCGTTTATTGTTTACGTCGTTGGTGGTCATGTTGGTCTCGCGAAATAGTAAGTGGAAGTGGATGACATGTTCGTGGCTGCTGTGTCACGTATTCAGGATACCTACATCTGCATGGTGTAGTTTTGGTGTTCGGGGATGCTAAAATCATGTTCGTTCGTTCATCTTCGTCTTCTGCCACAAGAGGAGTGAGCGCGAGAACGAATGTGGTTCGAAACACTCGGCTATTAGACACAGCAGTCGTGTCGTGTGTGCTGAGCTTATTTTGCTGCCGATGACTACGAAGAAGATGCCGTAGACGGCGAATTTGCGAAGGCGTCCGGAGCAAACTGCCGTTCAGTAACCAGTGATTTTGCTTCACCGAAGTGACGAGTTCAACACAACTCGTAGGTATGTACAGACGTCACACATGTATAAATTATAATATAACGATGATGTATTCCATTTAACTTATGTTATCCTGCTTGTCCCATACTCAATATTGTCAACATCAACAAATTTAATTTCAGGGGCCTTCCAGTGTTGAAGTGGCGCTAGACTATTACGTATTGCGTGATCCAGGCACTCAAGTTGACATGACAGAAATAGCTGAAAGCAGGTATGCAAAGTCCAGATATGGAAGCAGTAGGTTTGTTAGGTGTTGCAGACTTTGTGGCATTTATGGAGTCTTTGGACAGGTGCAGAACATTAGTACGATGTCAACAGTAGGAGAAGAAACCGATGAGAACTGCTAGCTTGTTTGAATGGTAGAAGAATACTTCCTGTGTGAAGAAGTGTAGTTATATGACTAAGAAACGCAAATTAATTTTCTAGAGATGCATCCTCTACACTTGAATGACCATTGAAACAGTGAAAGTTCATTGTCTTTTAAGCCCCACTACTGGAATTGTTCAGTGTGTGTCACTGCTGTAGTGAGCCATGCAAGGTTACCACATCATATTGGTCCTAAATTTGTAGGATCTGCTGTGTAGTCACTGTTGGATCTGCAGCATTATTGTCCCTGTAATCCTTTCACCAACAGAGAATACAAAAGTGCACAAATGCTAAAATATAACTAGCTTGTTAAATTCAAAAGGGAAAGACGAAACTGTTTATACTTCTCTTGTTTATTTTGTTGCAGGTTTTACAACTCCATCAAGTACGTCAAAACATCAGAGGGCAGGAAGTCCTACTCTGTTTCCTAAATCCCTGGACAATAAAAAAGAGAGATATAGTTTGAGTTGTGACAAAATGCTGCTTCTACTCTTATATTATATTTCAATTAAAGGTTACGATGCATTTGTAGCGTACACTGAAGTCAGATTCAATTCGCATGGCTGTCAAAAGTACTTTACAAAAGTACATCTCAATTACAGTAACAGAGAACTTATGCTATAAATTTTTTAGCCATTTTGGAGTACCATGCACACCTATGGTGTATGATTAACTTTGAACCGAGATCAAGGGTTAATAATACTTGAAGTCAGCCCTCAAGTCCTCCTTTACAAATGTTAGTTGGTGACGTGATAATGAATCAGTTGCTTACACGTCACGTTACCTTACGTTACTTACTTACGTTTACCAAAACAGAGTTAATTAAGTGTTAAATCCCAATCTTGGTTTAAATATTAATTGACATTTGGAAACGTAGTCACTAAGAAGTATACTAAAAGGTTATGAACACAGTTCAGCTGAATGACACTGATGAAAATTATCTTACTTACTCCTCACATATACAATTGAGACTTGAGTATAACCTACAAATACACCTATGCCCACAGGTTACTTAACTCACCAGGAACAAACTAGTAATTATAATATGCTGTGACAGCAAAGAAAAAGCAATGAGAAAAGTCAGCGCACTGATGGGAAAGCATCCCTAATAGCATGCATGACGCAGATTGAGATCCAGTGGAGTACTTTCTATTGTATTTTCTCGGAGCACCACATATCCATCTTGTGAATGGCCGACGGGTGGTATAATGGAATTTCCTGCAGAAATAAGGGTTTTCCGTCCAGTTTGCCGTTCAAGTAGCGCGTAAAGACCACACGGCGCTGCCGTGTATGTTGCCATGCTCGTCGGTTCTTGGATAAATGTAAATGACACTTGCTTGACACACTTCGGTGTCAAGGCACAGTATTTCGAAATATACGGTAGTTCTGATGCAATTGTCTGTCTGCTTTTCACACGCATTCTCTACCTCTCGGCAGCAAAAACCGTAGTATACATCCGTAGTATCCGTCGGTTTGCATTTCACACATGAACATCTGCACGACGAAAAAACAGCGCTTGCTTCGGTTTACACAAGTGCTTCTCCCTGATACACGGAAATTTCACAAAGCAGTCCATGTTCACGGCACGGTGAGCTACTGCTGAGGACGAATGTGACTCCGATTAATCTCTGGACGAGGAATCTTCTGCTGCGAAGAACACACTTTCCAGCACGCTAACGCACAAACCACAGTTCTGTGTGAGCGACAGTTCTCGAATGCGGAATTCCAGCGCACTCATGTTCAAAAGGCTCGACGTTCTCGACGTAGAAATTGGTCACAAATGCCCACTGCCATTTTTGTTTTCGCCGGATTAGTGCCCGGAAGTGCGCGTATTACATGCGTCCTCGACAGATGGCCCGGTTTCCTACTAGGTCCCTGGACATGCAATTATGGAAAATTCGATTACAGAAAAACTAAAGTGATTTCAGCGGAGTTCTTTGATATTTGAAGTTTCGAAGGTTCAAGCTTTTCGCTGAACATAAAGTTTCGATAGGTTTATATTCACTTTTCCGTCCCTTTTAATAGCGACCGGTTGTGCAATCGCTCATTCAGTTTGGCACGATGATGTTCGTCGCATGACGGATGAAACGTCTGAGTAAACCTTGTTATTTTGTTATGTTAAGTTGGAGTTCTCTACTTCATTGTCTAGTTATGTCGTCGCCCGGCTTTTGGAGTATTTTTGCATAAAGATGCACGTTGTGAGAGGCACATAAACACTGCTTACATTGCTAACCTGTCTATCACAAGACATGTGAAAGGATTGCCAAATTAAAATTCAATAATACAAAAATGATTCTGAAATACATAATTCCAATAGAAGGGAGAGTAAACATTGGAATAACAGGTAAAGGAAAAGCACTAAAGTGTTGACATTCTTCTGATGTGTATGATATACTGCTCTATTTAACCCATGACATATATGTTGTCAAACATTAACTTCTTGCATTCAACATCAAGATGCTGTACCTATTCCATCTAAACGACTCGTCTTTACACGGACACGTGGCACACCATTTTGGCACAAAGATTTGATATCTCTACTTGTTGGACATATCAAGCAAATACTGTGCCAAAATTGTGTTACCTACATGACATACTGCATCTGCTGAGATATGTTACGGGAGAAATACTCCTGAAGCGACTAAAGGAAGTGCATACGAGTACATATGCTTTGCAAAGTTGTTCCAAAGTTCCAAGTAGTTGTTACAAAGTATGTTCGTGTTGAATCGGCAAAGCATTAGTCATCTCATAAAAGAAACTAGTGAGAAATGCGAAGCTGCAAGCACTGTTGCATGGCCATGTTCACAATGGGCAGTGACGCTTTTCAGTTTGCGTACCGCGGACTGACTATGCTCAATGAGTGGTTTGCAGTGTTTATGATTGATGTAGGCCATGGCAACTACCGATGAACTTTGCAGAGTGTGCAATGATATCTTTTGTGAACGAGACAAACCTCAATATATTCCAACGTAATTTTGATCCTACAATTAATTGCGTTGAGGGTTTCAGGTATTTAGGTGTGCACCTCTCTTCCGATATTTAGTGGAAATCACACAGTAGTTACGCATCCTCTAAGCCTCTTAAAAAAATTGTCTTCTTCAAGTGGACACGAAAACTACCTTTCGCAGACAGCACGCTGCTGGCATACAAAGCCCTCGTACAAAGTGCCTTAGAAACGGTACAAATGATAACGGTACAATAAAAACAAATGACATCACACTGTTCAACAGAGCCACCAATTTGGTACAGCCGAGCTACGCTCAAAGCTAGGGGGGACAAGTTCGCGTCTAAAAGGCACGGTCTTGAGGGGATTACGGTGGTCTCTGAGAGAGCACGAGACTTTCGGTCCTACTTTTCTTTCAAGAGGAGGCAGCGAACAAGTGCCCATTCGTGGATCCCAGCTGTCCCCTTCCGATTTGTTTCGGTATAAGTCCGTCTACCAATGTCATGATGACATTTATATTCTGTTGAGTTTCTTACGTGCTGTCCGGGACATGAATGTAGGTAGGTATGAGCGTGGAGGTCCACGCTTCCTCAGGTAGGACCTGAGGAAGCATGGACTTCCAAGCAAAAGCTTCTACAAATTAAACTTAGACAAAAATCTTCAGTGTCGGTTTCTGTATTTTGTTTATATAACATGTAGTTATAAGAGTGGTTTAAACCACCTCGCAGAAGTTGCAGACGTTGTTCATCAACTTTATTTTGAGATGGACAGGGAGTTTCATTGCCTGGGGCGATTCTCTACCCCATAGCTGCTTGTCGTGTGAGCAAGGAAATAATGCACCAATAGAGTCCAAAATTGCCAAAAGAGCTTTGAGAGCAGGCATTCGTGGGCTCGATTTAGCCATAGGCCAAGCAATTTTATCTGAAAATGGAAGTTTGTTAAGCTTGGTAGTGTACGCAATGACACAGAATATACTCTGGGTCTTCCACAGCACTGCAGTGACAGTATCTGAGAGGGTCAACTTGCCTCAAGTGGCAATGACACTGAGCTGTAAATGCCCCATTGAGTCACAGTCCATGAGTCACAGTGCACCATCTTGGCGAGAAGTGTTTTGTGGCATCCAAAAACCAAGCTCTGGGTCAACATTGCTCAGTATAGACGGGAGGAAAATGTCAGTTGTCCATTGACAGGAAGACTATTTATACAATCCATTGATGTGTTGGTGAACGAGATCTGCTGTCTACATGACCAGTAACAGTCCTTTGCTATCTTTCACTGTGATTTAATTAAACATCTCCCTCATGGACGGTGTTCCCGGCACAGTTTTACCTTGCTGAACCACTTTTCGCGGCTCTTATGAAACGTACCGGTTCTTCGTAGGCTGCGGCCGAGGAACGCAAGAGACGTTTACATGATGTTTACGTGATTACCGTCGTGACAAATGGTCGACACACCAGTTTTGCGGTACGTTTTATATGTTGCTCATCCTTGACATTTATCGCTACCCGATTTCCTGTCCGAAACAGCTACGACTGCAATGTCACTTCACCCATGAATTCCTTCATGAGTTGCACGCGCGTGTTAGCACACCAAGTCGTTACACGTCTGAAAAATAAATACCTGACGAAATCGGCAGAAGAAACATATGCTTTATTAGAGCTTGCAGTGATTATCCTTTTTATGCAGCACATCCCGCAACACCATACAGCTCCATCGTTACTCCATTTTCTCAAATAGCCTCGTCCTCAATGGTAGCCGAACGGCCGAACCGCTGAAGCGTTGTTTTCCTAGTATTCATACGCGTGGTTATTTACGCCTATAACTTAATTAAATTAATGAATAATTAAGAGATACATGCTGAATACGACACAGAATTGCATAAACACTCGTTATTCTGGAGTGTGACCCTCTTAAACACTGATTTTCTCACGTAAAACCATGCTTAACACTGGACTGCATAGACCCATTGTGATTTATTTTGGCAGCTTGCATTTCAAAGGATTGGAATTTGAAGGGTGGATTTCTTAGAATGGATTTCAAAAGTTTTATTATTAAGAGTGGGTAACAGGGTACACCCAAACACACAGGGACTCATCCCATCCTCTCTCATCATCAATCACAAGCGTTCCTCAACTGAAGGGAAAAGTGAGCATTGTTTCGTGAGGGGAAATCTCGTACTGATTTTGTTCGACCGCAGGGCCACGCTGTCTCGTATGTCAGTACGAGCCCATCGATGCCATGCTCGTGGCCGTAGAAAGGGAGCACGAAGCTAGAATAGAGAATCGCGGTAACAGCCCAGTTGTCCTGTCAGATGATGACGACGACAGAGTTAGTAGTCCGCCTTTCGTAATAAGTGAAACGGACGCCGACGACGAACCCCTAGATGGGCACGACAATGCAGACGAATTGCTCATGTGGGAAGGGGGTCAGTCGTATGAAGATTTCATTCCTCTGTCTGGTAGGGTTCGAGATGAATCACCAGATGCAAGCCCAGAATTTCGAAACGAAACTGAGCCTGTCCAGGGTCGTAGAATCGTTGAATTATGAAACACGTCGTAGAGAATCATCCCTCCGTCACGGAGAGACGATTCCTTCATTTTTTTTGTCACAGATGAGGCATTTGACGAAACGGCTACTAGGTACACGCTTCTTTGTTCCCCGCACGATGACAACGTCCACGATTTGCGACTCTATCTACTGAGCATAGCTCCAGTAATCAAATCAAATCAAAACAAAATATTTTTATTTGGAGCTTTTAGGTACACATGATAAGTGTGGGACAGCGAGGACAAAGCCTGTGCTGCTGTCCCGAACATGATAGAACACAGCAATAAACGCACGTCTTGTGGGCCTACCGGGTTATAACCAGTTTGTAAGCATAAACTATAATAACAAAAAAGAGAAAAAGAGAGAGAAAAATGTGATATCTGCATCAATTACACGCAAAAATAACTTTGAGATACCACAAAAGGGGGGATCGAGACACTATATGTCTACAGGGTGTCCCAGAAAACGTGTCATTGAATTATAATAAAAAAACTACGCCACCTAGAATTATGCGGTTAAGGGTATTTGTTCTTATTAGGTTTTGCCACCTCCTAATGTGAATGTCATGTACTCCAAGTTTGATTATGTAAATATTTGCGAACTGAACTCGGAAATTTCCCAAGAAAAGATCACTTTTTTACCCTACCAATATGAAGAGCGTGCCGAATTCACTCAAATTCATGATAATTCACAGTGATATTCACGAGCTATCCCATCGGAAAAAATAGCCGAATATTATGCTTTTCGGAGCACCGCACCATAGCGCGCGATGACCTTTTTGAGCGCAATCGCTCCAGTGCGACGAAAGGAGGTTCCGAAGCCAGCCCACAGGGTGATAGTAGAAAAAGGAACAGTTCCTAAAATTGGAAGAGGGAAAGAATTATCCCAGCGAAAGTCGGACGTGATAAGCTGTGCCTGTGTTATCTCATTCTGCTATGTCTGGTAGGGCTGGGTTTCCAACCTCCTTTCGTCGGACTGACAAAGATTGCTCTGAAAAATTCATCGTGTTCTATTCTGTGCGACCTCCGTAGAGCACGATGTTCGGCTATTTTTTCCGATGGGATAGCTCCTGAATATCCCTGTAAATTATCATTAATTTGACTAAATCAGACACGCTCTTCACATTGGTGGGGTAAAAAAGTGACCTTTACTGGGCAAATTTCCGACTTAAGCTCGCAAAAATTTACATAATTAAACTTACGTTACACAACATTCACATGAGGAGGCGGCAAAAAACCAGTAAGAACAAACGCCATCGACCGCATGATTCTAGCTGGTGTAGTTTTTTTTATTATAATTCAATGACACGTTTTCTGGGACACCCTGTATATATATCTATATCGATTAATACACAAAAAGATAGAACAAGGCTGACATCGATCCTATCACATCTCCGACAAAAGGAAGACCTTCAAGTGTGTTAAAAGCTGGGAAATTATTCATTTGTCTATATTGTAATGGGAGTGCGTTCCATAGCTTTGGACCTTTGTACCCCAATTTTTGTAGTCCAACGTTAGTCCTTTGTTGTGGCACTCTGAGATACATATCATCTCTTCTTAAACTGTAAGAGCAGGTAAAATACTCCAACTGAACCACGCAGGAAGTATGCTTTGAATAAACCGTACGGTGCATGAATAGTAGCACCTTGTATTTGAGTAACGTAAAAATGTCCATGACGAATAATACGGAGAATGCAAAGGAAATCGACTGTCCCGGTTCTATTCTCAGTATTACTCTCAACGCGCGTTTCTGCAATACCAAAAGAGGTTGGAGAACACTCGGATAAGTTAAGCCATACATTTCCAATGCATAATGCAGATGTGAATGAACTAGTGCATAATAAATTTTAAGAAGAATTTTAATAGGAAATAGTGACGCCACTTTCGAGAGCGCCTGAAGGCCTGCCAGCATTCTTCGTTTCACGGCATTTACATGGTGTTGCCATGTAAGGTGTTCATTTAGTGTCACCCCTAGAAACTTCACTGAGTGGACGCGAGAAAGTACATGGGAATCAAAGTGGACTTGTAGGTTTTCTAAATGTACTAACCTCTGAGCTGGGTAGAAGACCACATAATTTGATTTAGTGAAATTAGGTACTAACCGGTTCAAGGACAACCATAGTGATAGTTTGGATAGAATCCTATCCGCTTCTCGATATAGAGTTTCTGGTGTATCTGCGTCAACGAATAGATTGGTGTCATCTGCGTAAAGGGTGCAGTCTGTTGATAGAAACTCAGGGAGATCATTTACGTATATCGAGAACAAAAGTGGGCCCAAGATCGACCCCTGAGGAACACCCATTGTGCACTCGACAAAACTTGACTGGACTTTTCCAATCGTGACATATTGTTTTCTACCTTTCAAATAGCTGCTGATTAATTGAAGTGGTAAACCTCTTATCCCATATCTTTCAAGTTTCTGTAACAAGATATCATGATTAATAAGGTCAAACGCTCGTGTTAAGTCCACAAAGATACCCATCGTTAATTTTTTTGAATCAGTGCTTTCTCTAATCCTCTCAATGACATTGCCTAGGGCTAATTCTGTGGATCTACCCTTCCTAAATCCAAATTGTGAGTCGGACAAAATGTTATTATTTTCAAGATAAGATGTTAGTCTGCTCGAGACTAGCGTTTCAACTATCTTGCTCAATACTGAAAGCACTGCCACGGGCCTATAGTACAGAACAGAACGCCTGTCACCCTTCTTGTGTATTGGTATTATTTTAGCTTTTTTCAGTTCTCTTGGAAAGATGCCTTGTTGGAAGATATCGTTTATAATATCAGAGAGAACCCTAGAAAGATAGTGGCGAAAATCTTTTACAAGCGCAACTGATATTTTATCATGGCCTGTTGATTTTTTTACTTTTAGGGCTTATGATGACCGCTTCAACCTCTGCCTCACAGGTTGGTTCAAGATAAAATGTCTTAGGGTACATCTCAGGTAGCATCAGTTGGATGTCCCTTGGGGGAGGTATGTATTGTACTTGATCGTTGATGTTAGATAGAAACAGCTGTTAAACATACTACAAATATGCACTGTATCGTTAACTGCATTACCATCAGCATCTACCACGGAGGAAATATCATTAACCTGAGCTGCCTGATTTAGTGCTGTATTAATCAGATTCCAAATGTCCTTTTGGTCGCCCTTACAATCAGTTACAGATCGAGAGAAATATTCCTCTTTTGCCCTCTTGAGCACTTTTCTGAGCATATTATTATATTTTTTGTAGCGATCACACAAAACAAGATTCCCTGGGTTACATCGATGTTTCTTATACAAATTATTCTTATGTTTTATGGATCGTAATATAGCTGGGGTAATCCACGGCTTCTTTATCGTACTTCGCTTAGAAACCAGTATCTGACGTGTGGATTTTGCGATAATAGTTTGCAAGATAGACAAAAAAATTCTATATTTCTCTTCCACATTGCCATCATTAGGCATAGACCACGCCTCCTCGGCCATATACCGCTCAACGAGCGAGAAATCAATATTAGATCGTTCAATAGTTGGATGATTAGTGTCGTCATATGATTTAATGGACATGTAGACGAGCTCGTGATCACTAATATCGCAGGCAGCTACGCCATGATTCAAATTATCTTCCTTCAAGTTCGTAAGGATATGATCTATCAGTGTGCCATTGGGTGTTCCAAATCTTGCGCGTCCTCGAAGCTTATTCCATGCCTTTCAAATTTTGTATGTCCTCGAAGGCGCTCATGGTTAAAGATGGAGCCGACGGGTTGACTTCTCATCTCCTTCACGTAAACCTTCACATGAGAGTGGTTCATAAGCGTCAAGAAATCGAAGGCGCGATAGTAGTGCTGTTAGGGTGGGCGTAAGCGGGGGTGAGGGTTAGCAACATGGACCCTTGGACCCTAGCCTGAGCCCTCTGCATATTTTTCTCCGCGCGGCGCGTGTGCGGAGGGTTGTCCGCGCGCTTATCGGCGGGGGGAGGGCTGCGTGCGCGGTTACCCTCTCACGTTTTTCAGCCTGGGCCAACTTCTTTCGACATTTTTGAGCATTGGCCGACTCCGTTCGCGTATTTTTTCCCGCGCCTGGCGGGCGGCGCTCGTGTGGGGACTCTTACCAGTGGGCGGAGCGTGGCCGGAGGGCTGTGTGCGCGCTTACCCTCTCACATTTTTCAGAGTGGGCCGACTTCTTTCGTCATTTTTTAGCTTGGGCTGACTTGATTCGCAATTTTTTTCCCGATACAACAGGTGTGCAGTAAGCGGTTTACATGCAAAGAATAGCCATACACAAAAGTACAAGTGAAAATATATTTATTAAAGTCATTAGTGTCGAGAATTATGTTATGACTCTGTGTGAAGGAGAAAAAACAGCCAAAAAACCTGGTGCAGAAGAAACACAATACACGTAACAACGATTATACTTATTACAGGCATGAGGCAATAGCATTGAAGGGGTATCACACGTCATACACAATATTTTTTATTAATGGGAGTTTTCAATTAAGCAGAAGGGTAGCACATTTAATCAAAGAATATATTTTTAATCAATATGATTACAATCAAAATTACAAGTTTTATAATGAAAAGTCTCACATTATTATACGTGAGCATCATAGTGGAGTTTTAATTACAAAGTTCTGATAGATGTATGTAACTTCAAGTACAATAGCTGGGCCGACTTCTCAAGCGATTTTTTTATTATTTTTTCCAGGGCGTGGTAGATGGCGCGCAGGTGAGGGGCTGTCCGGGTGCTTACCATCGAGCCGACGGACTCGGTGCGCCCTGGGCCGACTTCTTTGGCGATATTTTCTGCCTGGACCGACTTTTGTATGAGTGAGCAAAATGTAAGAGTGATGGAAGGATGAGTGAGAGAGAGTGACTGGTTTGTCCCTTCAGATGACGCACCCTGGAAGTCGCTGAGAAGGCGTGTTAGCTTAGCTCAATTGGTAGGGCCCTGGACCCACATCCAGAAGATGTGGGTTCGATTCCTACAGCTGGTTAACCTTTTCAGGGACTTTCATCTTTCATGGTTTACATCTACGTGTTCGACGAGCAGACGAGTTCCATATCTACCGGACGGGTTCCCTGCGCGCTCTATAAAGATAAAGTCCACCTGCTCGAGGTTAATGAGCATTTCTATGGAACAGAAAATTTCGCACTTTCATGGGACGAGGTGACTATTTTTATTGTGAGAAATGCACGAGCGGTTATAGGACGAGGGGGGCGTTGGAGCAGCGCGAACGTTTGTGTCGAGACGTAAACGAAGTGATTCTCGAAATGCCAAAAGCGGGGGAGAGCATCTCCTTCACCAAGATACAGTACATGCATCCCTACTCCTTTTTCGTGGTGTTGGACACGGAGATCATATTGGAAAAGGATGCACTCGTGAAGGACGCCTCGAGTGTGCACAGGATAAGCTCGTATAGCATCGTGCTAGTGAGAAGTTGTGATGGTAAAATAATAGATGGCTATTTGGGACGCGGCAGAAGAATGCTTACTCGCGCTCAAGGAATTTAGCGAACAAATCGATAGACTGAACCGTCTTCCCTCACCGTTGGTCATGGGTGTGGTAAACCTTGATCGACACGAGTGCGCGACGCACTGCGAATTTTGCGGGTGCGAATTTAACCGACGTACGCGAAAGGTGTCGCATCACGACCACATCCGTTTCATAGACTCCGGTTCCTCGAATTTTGTTGCAACGCTGTGTGATACGTGTAACCTTACGTGTCGTAACACCAAAGAACTTGTCGTGTGCGTGCACAACCTGCAATACGATTTGAGCTCCCTTCTCCGACACATGCATGTTCTAAATGTGGGTGAACCGTGGATCTTAGCGTCTACCACAGAAAAAATACGAGGATTCAATATTGGCGAGCTCCATTTCCGCGATACCACGCAGTTTTTCAACCTCTCCTTGTCTAACCTGGTAGAAACGCTCCTCCCCAGCGGCGGCGAGAGTGCGTTTCATTGCACTCGCCAAATGTTTGGTGACCGTTTCCATCGCCTTCTCAGGAAGGGCGTTTATCCGTACACCTTCGTCGACAGTTTCGAAGCCTACAATTTGCCCGCACTACCGCCAAAGGAAGCTTTCAAAAGTGACCTGAACGACCAAGAGATCACGGACGAGGACTATCAGTAAGCCCTCGAGATTTTCGAATTGTTCAAATGCAAGGACCTAGGAGATTACACGCGTCTCTACGTCACGCTCGACACCTGTCAGCTGTGCGACATCCTGCTGTATTTCAGAAAGATTGCGCTAGAGACGGATGGAATAGATATCTTACGCACCGTGTCCCTCGCCAGTTACGCGTGGATCAGCGCTCTGAACCTCACCAAAGTCAAACTCGAGCTCATAAGCGACCAAGAGATGTACGAAACGATCAAGAAGGGAATCAGGGGAGGCATTTGTAACAGCTTCCACAGGTACTGTCGGGCTAATCACGAGGGGTGCGACGATTACGACCCCCAGCAAGAAAAGACTTTTATCCAGAATCTCGACGTCAACAGTTCGTACCCGTACGCGATGACTTTCCATCTCCCGACGGGTGCTTTCGAGTGGGTCGATCCTTCGAGGTGGAGCGAGATAGACATTCCTCACGATTCGGAAGTGGGTTAGGTCCACGTCGTAGACTAGTCGTATCACGAAGAACTGCACGCGCTCACCAGGGATTTTCCCCTGGCACCCGAACACAGGTGCGTGGACGAGAACGAACTGTCCCCCTACCAACAGCACTTGAAAGATGCGTTGGCGCTGAGCACCCCCCCCCCCCCACACACACACACAAAGAAACTCTTGCTGACGTGTTACGACAAAGAACGCTACGTCGTCCATTATGCATTGCTCGCACTGTACATGAGGTTGGGCATGAAGATAAAACGTGTTCACAGCATCATCTCGTTCCGCCAAGAAAACTTTTTGCGAACCTTCGTGCACAGAAACGTCGCGTTGAGGAATGCCGCGTCCACGAAATTTGAGCGACTTCTGTACAAAACCATGTCGAACAGGTTCGGTAAGACGATACAAAAATGTGAGACGCATGAAAAAGTATGCCCTAGCGTACGACAAAGAAACCGCGCTCCGAAAAGCTAGCTCCGTCGACTGTCAGCATTTTCTCATTCTGAGTGACGAGTCTGAGACGAGTTTGAGTCTGAGACGTCTGCATCTTATACGAGATGAATCAGCGTCGCATCAAATGCACGCATGCCCTTTACATGGGCTTTGCCATTCTAGAAATATCCAAATTCCGAATGTACAGCTTCATCTACGAGTCTCTCTTTTCTCGCTTGATGTGTCCAGTGCAATTGATCTATAGCGATACGGACAGCACATTTTTTTCTCTCACGTGTGAAAGCCTGGAAGAGCAGCTGATGAAAATTGAGAGCGAGCTAGATCTGTCCTCCTATCCACCAGACCACCCGCCTTTCAACGACGAGCACGCGAATCAGATGGGGTACTTCAAAGACGAGACGGGGGGCGGAGTTATTCAGGAAGTCGTAGCCATCCGAGCGAAAATGTACAGCATCCTCTTGGCTGGGACACACAAACAGATCGCGAGAGCGAAAGGAGTTAAGAAAGACGTGGTGAGGAAACATTTATTGCACGAAGTGTACCTAGATTCTCTGTTCAATGAAAAGACAGTCTCTCAGAAGCAGTGCACCATCCAGAGTATAAAGTGTCATGTTGTCCGGTGCTCCGGGAAACAGCAACGACGACGAGGCATTGGCATCGACGGACTGCTCGTGGCGAGGTGACGAGGAAGAGAACTGAGGAACGAACTGGAAGTTCGAGCCTGGACTCGGAACGAGGAGAATAAACCCTGAACACTCTCACGTTGTTGTCTGGTTGTAGGTCCGGGAGAGATTTAACTTAAAGCAAACAATGTACACCATTTCGAGACTCAAGAAGAGATTGGTCCCCTACGACGACAAGCGCTATCTCGTGGATGCCGTACACTCCTTCCCCTACGGAAGCTGCGAATACGGTAAGCTGTGATGGTGATGTGACGCGTATAAGGTTACGATGGTACTCTCTCTTTGTGTAGCATCGGAAAACCCTAAAGAGAGCCCGAGAGCGTCGTCGTCAGGGATCGAGTTACCGTGGAATAAAGAGCAAGGCCTTCGTGCACCGGCATATAATCGAGAATAAAAGTTCTGGTCCAGATATGCTTCTCTCTCTCTCTCGCAGACAGGAGAAGCACGGGTCATTGTGGCAGTGTGGTAGCGGAATGGGTGTATAAAAAGAATGACCATTCCACCATCGTGCTGGTACCGTGACTCGTGCTGTGATGAAGATTCCCCATACCTTTTCTGGCACGTCTGATCATCTCGTAATGTTCTGTTCGTGAGATCAGACAAGTTAGGGAGGGTGCAGGCATGTACTGACAAACCCCTTTGTATGAAATCAATAAAGATGTTTCAGTGAAAAAACACAGAGTCTCGTCAAAGTTATTCGGACTGTTTAATGCGTTGCATTTCCATAACCAAACGGTATCTCAATAAATCGGTAACAAAGTTCGCGATGTAGATTGCTTGCAAATGTCGCTGCTTCCGCAGTGCGTACTTAACATGAGCGATGGCACGAGCGAGAAGGTCCACGATGTCTGCAGCGATGTAGTTGAATTCTGCGTTGGCGAAGCTCACAAATGCGCTCATCAGTCCCAGGGGTCCGTCCGGAACCGTTATACAGACGTTCTTGTAATCCTTGGCCAGGGAATATGTGTGTGTCTTCTTGTAACGGGCGTAGATCCGACGCATCATCTCCTGCAGCGGGCCCGGAGAGATCCCTCCTATATTGCCAAAGCCTGCCATGCCTATCACGTAGCGAAAAGTACTGATGACGAGCTCGTTGCGGGGACTTTCGTAGTTGAAACATTCATTCTCCACTTCTTCCCAAGAAGCGTGGGTACGGGAACAATTTTGTAACGAGTGGTAGCTGAACATTTTCACGTATTGATGACGTGAGCGCAGTGCGCGCTGCCTTTATACAGATAAACACGTGCAAAGAAACGAGAGCGAAACCGAAACGGAGAAGCCACCCGCAGCGGCTAGGAGCACGCGCAGTGGAAGGAGCAGAGAGCGAAACCGAAACGGGGAGCGCCCGCGAGGAGCGGCGCAGAGGGCGCTAGCAGCGCACGCGCGCATGCGTAGCTGGCGCGGCGCGGCGCCCCAGTCACTTGCTCGCTTGCAGTTGTGGAGAGTAGACGTGCGCTCGGTTGCTCTGTAGTCCCCCCGCCCACTCAGTTTGTGCCAGGCTGCCAGATGGAGCAGTCGCACCGTCGCCGCGGGGGAAAAGGTGAGTGATTTGCCTATGTTTTGCGCGTTGTTTTACCGTGCTCCTTTTCTCGCATGTTTGCCGTGGCCCGTACGCGCATGTTTAGACTTGTTTAGCGGTGACCAAGCCCTTTCTTCGTGTTGACGCACGTTTAGCGTTTTGTGGTTCCCGCCTTGAGTTGGTGCGTCATGTTGTGACGCTGTGGTTAAGCCTAACCGGTCGGCCCCCTAAGCCTTTTCCCCAATGTGTACTGTTTTCTCCGTGCTGTTTAGCAGTAGCGGTTAGGCCATTTCTCTCCCATACCTAGACTTCTTGAGCAGTGTTGCCATTTTTTACCTACCGCTAGTATCTTGTTGTTCTCTGTCTTTCTCGCATAGAGCTATGATGGTAGCACCATCTGGTGTGATGCCTTGCAACTAGGTGGCCACCTGTCGTCGATCTCTGCAACTGTCAGGTACCAACTACCAACATGGCAGGCGTTGGTCCCTCGGACGTTCCGGAGCGGTTTCTTCGCCACGGCGTCGTTGATTTTCGAATAAATTGTTTCTCTCCACTATATTTCTATCTCTTTTTTTTTTCTTTTCTGCCTACTTTTTTACTTCTTTATTTTTTATCAGCTCAACTAGCCCACAACTCACACAGTGGTCTGGACACGTCTTAGATGCTCCCCAATTAGTGTAATGACTCACTGAATGATCCTAATTACTGTGGGGATCCCAAATTGCTCTAATATGGCGTCCAGGTCATAATGACGATGAGAAAGGATGGAATACGGACGTGTTCGTTAGGGCTCCGATAGAACATATTGGCAACGAGGATGGCAATTGTATTACATTGCTTAGGCGCAGAAGGCCAGTGGATCTTCTACGCGTTGAACTCGTCAACGTCAACAGTTTCGACTACAGTGACCGTTAACGTCTTCGACCAGGCACTGCGCCTTCTGGATAAGCGTTTTGGGACTGCACTAAGTGTTCAACTTCAACGGCATCGCTTTCGCGGAAGAATGCAGCAGGCTGGCGAATCTACCAAATGTTTCGTTGGAGAATTACGTTTATTGGCCGTGCAGTGTGGCTTCGGGCACTTCGAAGAGGAAGCAATCAAGCACCAGCTACTAGAAGGTACCATCATTACGCAACTTCGGAACGCCTACTTGTGAAAGGACAAACATTCACATTAGCGAAAGCAGTCAACTTGGCAACAACTATGGGAGCCGCAACTGCTGCAGCTATGGAATTGTGCGGCCCACTGATGTCGGGACAATGAATGAGCCCATGAGGACTGCAGAAGTACAACGACTTCCCGGGAAGCCAAGACGTACAGCGGTGTCACGTTACGGCCGACAGCCATCACCATCCCGTTCTTCGAAGAATGTTTCGTCGTATTGTTACAGATGTGGAGCAAGAGATAAACTGATGTTCTGAGGCTGGAACAACGTGGGTTCGATCCCTACAGCTGGCTAACCTTTTCAGTGACTTTCATAGACGTGGAGCAGCTGATCATCTTGCGAGTGACAAGAGATGCAAAGCCATCGGTCAGAAATGCAAGCAATGTGGGAAACTTGGCCACATCAGGAAGGTCTGCCGTGGAAAGCCCCAGGTACATTTTGTGCAGGAAGGTGTATCCGTTCGACATTTTGACAGTTCGACCACTCACTCACATGACATGCGGGAACCCGATTTTTGCGGATGTCATAATTGAAGGGCAGCCGTTTCACGCATTGGTCGATACCGGATCTGCAGCGTCGTTAATGGCACAAGAGATCTACGAGAAGATGTTCAAGGGCAAGTTCACTTTGATAACACCTACGGTGTCACTGGTAGACTGTAGTGACAAGAGGATCGAAGTCCTTGGATGTTTTTGTGCAAACATACGGTTCCGGGAGAAAACTGACTCGGTCCTATTTCATGCGGTAGCAAGAGGAGCACCCCATCTGGGTAGAGATGCAATACATAAGCTGGGCATTTGTATTCGAGGGGACTCATTGAAGTGTGCAAGCACTTACAGAGATGCAGATGTTCTTCCAGAAGACTTCAACGGGCAGCTGGGACTCGCTAAAGGGTTCACGCACCGGGTTCATAAAAAAAACCTGATGTAGAACCAGTCACTGCAAAACTACGTCGATTGCCATTGGCCTTGAGAGATAAAGTGACGGAAGAGCACAAAGATCTTGAAAAGAAGGGAATTATTGTACGGGTGGACGCCTCAGCCTGGGTTAGTCCTATTGTGGTCGTTCAGAAACCGAATGTTAGTATACGCCTATGTGTAGACCTCAGGGCACCAAACCAAGCAATCCTGGTTGACGCGTACCCACTTCCATGCATCGAGGATCTGTTGAACTCTCTTGCCGGAGCTCATAATTTTTCGAAGCTGGATTTAACCTCGGCTTATCATCAGGTGGAACTAAGCCCGGAAAGTCGGAGTTTGACGACTTCCGACGAAGGACTTTTTCCAATTTAAGAGAGTGTGCTTCGATTTAGCTTCAGCACCGTCGGTGTTTCAAAAGTTGATGACTACAATACTTCGAGATTGCAGTAGGGTCGTCGTATATCTGGATGATATTCTTGTTTTTGGACGTACTCCCGCCGAGCATCGAGATAATCTGCGTGCAGTATTGAAGCGAATCTCGGATGGAGGACTCACCTTGAACCGGAAATACTGTTTCGACGCAACTGAAATTACGTTTCTGGGGCATCGGGTATCAGCGAAAGGAATAGCACCATTGCACGATTTGCGCGTCTGGTGGAACCGCTACGGGCGTTACTAAGAAAAGGCCAAGCTTACACATGGAACGATGAAGCAGAGTATGCATTTCAGCAACTCAAGAAACAGTTGGCAGAAGCTGACCTCCTTGAACCGTTCGACCCATCCTTGAACGCTATAGTCACAACGGACGCCTCAGAGAGGGGTCTCGGGGCTGCTCTACAACAAGTCGGTCATGAAGGAATAAGGATGGTCGATTTTGCATCACCTGCAGAAAGCAAGTACTCCGCAGGAGAACGAGAGGCCTTGGCATGCGTACGGTGCTGCGAAGCGTGGCACAGATATTTGTGGGCTAGGCATTTCACCCTTCGAACGGATCATCAGGCGCTAGTTCTGCTGCTCTCGCATCGGGGTTCGGGAAACCGACCGGTACGCATCGTCCGCTGGACTGCACGTCTTCTTGCCTACAACTTTACAGTGGAATATATAAAAGGAATGGAATGGAATATATGATATA